>NW_024082034.1:282284-369722 GCF_003009895.1 Hyaena hyaena | reverse complement strand
ATCAGGCTCACTGCTGTTAATACAAAGCCCGCTTTGGATCCCCTGTCTCTCTCTTTCTCTCTCACTTTCTCTCTCTCTCTGACTCTCCCCTGTTCTTACTCTCTGCCTCTCAAAAATAAATAAAAATTTATATATATATATATCTTTATCTATCTATCTATCTATCTATCTATCTATATAAAGAAATTAGACTTAATGATTGGTCTAAAGACATTTATTTAAAGTTTCTTTTGGGAGAATAGGCTTATTACCTTTGTTCTGCAAACCACGAACCAAATAATCCGATACCTTTTCATGCATTGTTATTTTTTTTTATTTTTTATTTTTTTAAATTTATAATTTTTTTTTTTACAAATAGTTTATTGTCAAATTAGTTTCCACATAACACCCAGTGCTCATCCCCACAAGTGCCCTCCTCCATGCCCATTCATGCATTGTTATTATTATGAACTCTTATCAGTCCATTTGAAAAATTTCAGTAATAAAATAACATTCGATCTCTCATTTAAAAATAGTTTTTATATGCAGCAGAAGTGATTCTAAGAGGGAGGTTTACCTCAAGAAGAAAGAAAAATATCAAATAAACAATGTAACTTTACACTTAAAGGATCTAGAAATAGAACAACAAAGAAAGCACAAACCCAACAAAAAGAAAGAAATAAAAACCAGAACAGAAATAAATTATATGGAAACTAAACAAAACAAACCCAATCCCCCCTAAAAAACAAACAAGGAAACAAAAAACCCCAATAGAACAGATCAGTGAAACTGGGAGCTGGTTCTTTAAAAGATCAGCAAAATTGATAAACCTCTAGCAAAACTCATTAAAAAAAAAAGAGAGAGAGGGGCCCAAATAATCAAAATGACTACTGAAAGAGGAGAAACAACAACCAACACCACGGAAAGACAAACAATTATATCAGAATATTATGAAAAACTATATGCCAACAAACCACACAACTTAGAAGAAATGTATAAATTCCTAGAAATATAACATATCAAAACCAAAGTAGCATGAAGTAGAAAACTTGAACAGACTAATCACCAGCAATAAAACTGAATCAGTAAAAAACAAAACAAAAAACTTCCCCAAAACAAAAGTCCAGGACCAGATGGCTTCGGAGGTGAATTCTACCAAACGTTTAAAGAAGAGTTAATACTAATTCTTCTTAAACCATTCCAAAAAAATACAAGAGGAAGGAAAACCTCCAAATTTATTCTATGAGACTAGTATTACCCTGATACCCAAACCAGATAAAGACACCACAAAAGAAGACAACTACAGGCCAATATCTCTCATCAATATAGATGCAAATAAGCAAACCAACAATATATTTAAAAAAACCATACACCATAATCTGGTGGGGTTTATTTCTGGGATGCAAGAGTGGTTCAATATTTGCAAAACAACCAACATATTTCATATTAATAAAAGAAATAAGTCAGGCAGAGAAGGACAAATATCATATGTTTGCACATATAGGAGGATTAGGAGGAACTTGATGGAGGAACAAGGGGGAGAAGAAGGGTGGAAATGGTGGGGGAAAAGGAGAGAGGCAAACCATGAGAGACTCTTGAATGCTGACAAAAACTGAGGACTGATGGATGTGGGGGGGAGGGGGGATGGGCATGGAGGAGGGCACTTTGGGGATGAGCACTGAGTGTTATGTGGAAACTAATTTGACAATAAACTATTTGTAAAAAAAAAAAAAAAAAAAAGAAAGGATAAACCATATCATTGCAATAGATGCAGAAAAAGCATGTGACAAAGTACAATATCCATTCATGATTAAAAAATCCGTCTGCAAAGTAGGTCTAGAGGGAACATATCTCAGCATAATAAAGGCTTTATATGAAGAATTCACAGCCAACATCACATTCAATGGTGAAAAACTGAAAGCTTTTTCCCTAAGGTCAGGAACAAGACAAGGATGTCCACTCTCACAGTTTTATTCACCATAATACTGGAGTCCTAGCCACAACAATTAGACAACATAAAGAAATAAAAGGAAAGAAGAAGTAAAACTCTCACTATATGCAGATGACATGATACTATATATAGAAAACCCTGAAGATTCTCCCCAAAAACTATAGAACTGATAAATGAATTCAGTAGAACTGCAGGATGCAAAACCAATGTACAGAAATCAGTTGCATTTCTATATACTAATAATGAAGCAACAGAAAGAGAAATTAGAAAACAATTCCATTTACAATTGCACCCAAATAAAATATCTAGAAATAAACTTAACCAAAGAAAGGGAAGACCTGTACTCTGAAGATTATAAAACACTGATGAAAGAAATTAAAGATGAAACAAAGAAATGGAGAGACAGCCCTTGTTCATGGGTTGGAAGAACAAATATTGTTAAAATGTATACATGACCCAAAGAAATCTACATATCTAATTCAGTCCCTATGAAAATACCAACAGCATTTTTCACAGAACTAGAAGAAGCAAACCATGTTCTACACAAAAAACCATGAATAGCCAAAGTAATTTTGAAAAAGAAAAACAAAACTAAAAATATCAGAATTCCAGACTTCAAGTTATATACAAAGCTGTAGTAATTAAAATTGTATGGTACTGGCATAAAAATAGACACATAGATCAATAGAATACAGCATACTCTAGATCAATAGAATACAACAGAAAACACAGAAATAAACCCACAATTACATGGCCAATTAATCATCAACAAAGGAAGCAAGAATATACAATGGCAAAAGGACAATTTCTTTAACAAATGGTGCTGGGAAAACTGGACAGTTACCACAACAGAATGAAGCTGGACCACTTTCTTACACCATGCACAAAAGTAAATTAAAAATGGATTAAAGATCTAAATGTGGGACCTGAAACCATAAAAATCTTTGAAGAGTGCATAGGCAGTAATTTCTTTGAAACCAGCTATAGCAACATTTTTCTAGATATGTCTACTGAGGCAAGGGAAATAAAAACAAAAATGAACTATTGGGACTACATCAAAATAAAATGCTTCTGCACATTAAAAAAAAATCAACAAAACTAAAATTCAATTGATGGAATGGGAGAAGATACTTGCAAATGACATATCCGGTAAAGGGTTAGAATCCAAAACATATAAAAATCTTATAAAACTCAACACCCAGAAAACAAATAATCCAAATAAAAAATGGGCAGGAGAAATGAACAGACATTTCTCCAAAGAAGACATCCAGATGGCCAACAGACACATGAAAAGATGTTCAGTATCACTCATCATCAGGGAAATGCAAATAAAAACTACAATGAGGTCTCACTTTGTACCTGTCAGAATGGCTAAAATCAACAAACAAGAAACAATAGGTGTTGGTGAGAATGTGGAAATAAAGAAACCCTTATGCACTGCTGTTGGTGGGAATGTAAACTGGTGTAGCCACTCTGGACAACAGTATGGAGAGTCCTCAAAAATTTAACAGTAGAACTGCCCTATGATCCAGCATTTACACTACTGGGTATTTACCCCAAAATTACAAAAACACTAATTCAAAGGAATACACACACCCCTATGTTTATAGCAGCATTATTTACAATAGCCAAACTGTGGAAGCAGCCCAAGTGGCCACTGACTGATGAATGGATAAAGAAGAGGTGGTATATATACATACAATGGAATACTACTCAGTCATAAAGAAGAAAGATCTTGCCATTTGCAACATGAATAGAGCTAGGGAGTATAATGCTAAATGAAATAAGTTAGACGTTTATCATATGATCTTACTTATATGTGGGATTTAAGAAACAAAACAAATGAGCAAAGGAAAACAAAAGAGACTGAGAGAGAGAGAGAGAGAAACCAAGAAAGGGACTCAACTATAGAAAACAAACTGATGGTTACCAGAGGGAGGTTGATGTCCATATGGGGGAAATAAGTGTTAGGGATTAAAGAATGCACTTGTGGCGATGAAAAAATAAAGTAAAATAAAATGAAAAACTACAACAACAATCAGAACAAAAAGCAAGAGCAAAAAATAATTTCTGTTTTGCTCTAATGTTTGCTGAAATATTTCCTATAAGCTGCAAGCCAGAATTTGTGTTTTTAATAAAGAAAGTCATAGAGCCTTGTAGAAAAAGGTACTTCCAAATACAGACCTTTAAAAGAATTAACTCTTGGATAGAAGCATCTGAGCTGGAATCACTTAGGCAACTTTTAGACCACATCAGGAGACTAAGTCAGGATTTCCAGAACCCTTTTTAGTTGGGAAACAGATGGCTTCATCAGATTATGAATCCAGGATATGGAATGGAATAAGAATTAATTATATAGAACTGAATGAAATGATGAGAAAAAAATTTATTATGGTTGTTTGGAATATTGCTGATGTTGGGTTTTTTTTTTTATTAAAAACTTTCTTTTAATGTTTATTTTTGAGAGAGAGAGAGAGACAGAGACAGAGTGTGAGTAGGGGAGGGGAAGAGAGAGAGGAAGACCTAGAATCTGAAGAAGGCCCTAGGCTCTGAGTTGTCAGCACAGAGCCCGATGTGGGGCTCGAACCTACGAACCACGAGATCATGACCTGAGCCGAAGTAGGACACTCAACTGACTGAGCCACACAGGTTCCCTGCTGATGTTATTGTAATGCACTATTTTCCAGATATATTAGGAAGCCCTTTCTATTTCTCTTTATGCTCTAAGTGACCCATGGCAATTGGGTAGACTCATAAACTAAAATGAAACTTAGAAGTGATATCAAGATTCATGAACTCCTATGATTCAGAAATTCGGAGTCTCTTTTTCATGGCAATACAGTTATTTGCACAGGTGTAATAAGAATCTGTCTTCCTTTCTACCATAACCTAATTAAACAAATTGATCAAACAACCAAGGCCTTTCTGGAGTATCATGGTTGAGAACAATGTTTTTTCCATCAGGCATGACAAGCCACTGTGAAGGAACAAAGTTTGGTTGTGCTTGTGGAACCATTACTTACTATGACCTCCCTGGACAACTGGCCAAAGTGCCTGGTTTACAGGGTTCAGCCTCACCATTGGTCAGGAAGGTCACTTCCTTGCAGGCCAGAAAACGTAAGTCATTTTGGGAACCTTGAGAAAAGAAGAATTCATCTACATTTGCAATTAAAACGTTTAGAGTTTTTTATGCTCATTTCTTAGGGAAGAGCAAATAGACATTTTAAAACGTCCAATCTGAAAAACCTTATGAAAACTTTCAGATGGAAGTTAATTTTATAATCGTTCAATATTGTGTTACTCTAGATAGCACAAAACAAATTTAAAGAAACGCTCTTGACGCTCTTACTGCACCTATGCACATAATCAGGCCAAAGACTGTTCTGAGAACAGTCTTATTTTGTGATCAAGAATAATCTTTATTGAGATTATTATGATGACAGGTTGGGGAGACTGTCAGGGAAAATTATAAAACACTTGAACTGGGCAAAATGATATTAGTGGGTGTCCTGTCTAGCCTACCCATGTCAGTTTTCTTTGACCAGGCTCTTTTCTTTTTCCATTAAGCTTATTTATTTTTGAGAGGGGTGGGGAAGACAGAGAGGGAGGGAGACAGAGGATACAAAGCAGCCTCTGTGCTAACAGCAGAGAGCCTGATGCGGGGCTCAAACTTAGGAATCGTGAGATCATGACCTGAGCCGAAGTAGGATGCTTAACTGATTGAGCCTCCCGGGTAGCCCTTAAGTTTTTATTTTAAGTCCAGTTGGTTAACATACAGTGTAATATGAGTTTTAGATGTACAATATAGTGAGTCAACAATTCCATACATCAGCCAATACTCGTCGTGATAAGTGTGCTCCTTAATCCCTGTGAACTCTGCTCTGGTACCGTCAGTTTATTCTCTATAGTCAAGGGTCTGTTTCTTGGCTTCTCTCTCTCATATTCCCTTTGTTCATTTGTTTTGTTTCTTAAATTCTGCATATGGTATTTGTCTTTCTCTGCTAACTTATTTCACTGAGCATTATATTCCCTAGCTCCATCCATGTCATTGCAAATGGCAAGGTTTCATTCTTTCTTATGGCTGAGTAATATTCCATGGTGTATATATACCGCCTCTTCTTTATCCATTCATCTATCAAAGTATATTTGGGCTGCTTCCACAGCTTGGCTATTGTAAATAATGCTGCTATAAACATAGGGGTGTGTGCATTCCTTTGAATTAGTGTTTTTGTAATTTTGGGGTAAATACCCAGTAGTGTAATTGTTGGATCATAGGGTAGTTTTATTGTTAACTTTTTGAGGAACCTTCATACTGTCTTCCACAGTAGCCACACCAATTTGCATTCCCATCAACAGTGCATGAGGGTTCCTTTTTCTCTACATTTTCATCAACATCTGTTGTTTCTTATATTGTTGATTCTAGCCATTCTGACAGGTGTGAAGTGATATTTCATTGTAGTTTTGATTTTCATTTCCTGATGATGAGTGATGTGGAGCATCTTTTCATGTGTCTGTTGATCATCTGGATGTCTTTGGAGAAATGTCTGTTCATGTCTTCTGCCCATTTTTAAATTGGATTATTTGTTTTTGAGGTGTTGAGTTTTATAAATTCTTTATACATTTTGGATATTAACCCTTTATTGGATATGTCATTTGCAAATATCTTCTCCCATTCCATCAGTTGCCTTTTAGCCTTGTTGATTGTTTCTGAGTAGTCTATTTTCCAACTCTGTGAAAGTTAACTTATAAAACTGATAATACAAATGTTTCCAGTCTATAGCTCTGAAAATGATGTCTAATATTGGCAATGCAAGTAGACATTGTTAGTAGGTGATATAAATCTCTTAAGTCAAATCCTCCTTATAAGGATATTAATGTAATATCTTAGTGGTTCTTTTATTAATAAATTAAATAAAATCTTTGCCAAGTATTTCATATTTGTATGAAGGTCATGATTAATCATCTTTTAAAAAATTGTCCTTTAACATCTTTATTGTCATTGTAATGAAATTTTGGGAAAGAGCAGCAATAAATTCATGTATTTAATCTACATTTTAAAAATTTATTTATTATTTTTTTAACGTTTATTTCTTTAGTTTTTTTAATGTTTTATCTATTTCTGAGAGCGAGAAAGAGGGCTTTCTTGACACGGGACTTGAACTCAGAAGCCATGGGATTATGACTTGAGCTGAAGTTGGATGCTTAACCAACTGAGCCACCCAGGCGCCCCTCTAATCAACATTTTAAAACTGAAAGTTCTGTGCAGGAATTTTAGTTTATAGGTACTTAAAGTTATCAAACTTTTTCTTCATTGGTTCAAAGGTTTATGTCATACAAAGGTCTTCCTGACCCTAAGATTAATTTAAAAAATAAAAAGAAAACCTCATGTAGTTACTTCTAGAAACTTTACACTTACATTTTTAAGCCTATAAACTTTTTGATTTGGCTTAATTATTTCCACAAATGTTTCACTGATTGTCCCAGCACCATTTCAAATCATTTCCCCACTAATTTAAAATTCCATTTTGCTATGAAAATGGGAAAATGGGGGTTCCTGGATGGCCCATTTGGTTAAATGTCTGACTCTTGATTTCAGCTCAGGTCATGATCTCATTGTTCGTGAGTTTGAGACCCATATCGGGCTCTGCGCTCACAATGCAGGGCCTGTTTAGGATTCTCTCTCTCTGCCCCTCCCCAGCTTGTGCCCTTGTATACACTCTCTAAATAAATAAACATATAAAAAAGAGAGAAAGTGGGAAAATGTTCACATTCACTTTATATATAAACTTAGGAAGAATGGATATTTTTATAATGTTGAGTTCTCCTGTATAAGAACTGTGTAGGATTTTCCATTAATCCAAGTATTATCTCATATATGAGTTTAGTGGATATCTATGTCTTATTCTTGATTTTAGTAGAAATACTTTTAATGTTTTGTCAATAACTGATTAGTTTTTAGTCTAATATATCTTGCTAAGAAGTCAGCCACCTAAGTTGATTTTGCTGAGTCTTTAAGTTAGCATCAGAAATGGTAGGACATGATGAAATATATAACATCATTTGCATAAACTAAGAATATAGTGCCAGAAAACAATGCACATGTTGCAAAAATATGTTTACACTAAGCTTATTAAAATGGGAGCTTATGGAGGAAAGGGAATGAGAATACAAAGATTGAAAGGAAAAATATATTCATACCAAAAACCTAACCCATGAAACTTTGAAAGAAAAAAAGTACAAGTTTTGTTCCTTTAGTATTTAATTAAAATTGCCTGTGAAATCATCTGGGCCTATAGCTTTTATGAGAAAGGGAGTTTCTTTAGACAACTTCCTTAATTTCAACCAAAGCCATTGGTTTCTCTAGATTTCAGTCTGTTCTGTGATAAGTTTTGATTTCTAATATTTTACCTAAAAATCTTCCATTTCTTGAAGAAATAATCATACTTTTATTTCCTCTAAGTCACTAGCTATTTCCTCATTCTAATTTTAATTTTGTATATGTATGCATTCTTAATTCTTCTTTATTTCATTAGCTGGTGGTTTCTCTGTTTTATTTTAAAGCTCCAATACTGTATTTATTTATTTATTTATTTATTTATTTATTTATTTATTTATTTAACGTTTATTAATTTATTTTTGAGGAGCAGAAGCACAGGGAAAGAGGGAGAGAGAGAATCCCAAGCAGGCTCCACAGTCAGCACAGAGCCCAGCTACCATGAGATCATGAATTCAGCTGAGTCACAAGCTCAGCTAACTGAGCCACCATGTGCCCACCAACCCTTTATTTATTAAGAAGTTTTTAAATGTTTATTTATTTTAGAGAGAGAGAGAGAGAGAGACAGACAGACAGAGCACTAGCAGGGGAGGGGCAGACGCAGACACACACACACACACACACACACACACACACACTCACACACACACACACACTCTGAAGCAGGCTCCAGGCTCTGAACTGTCAGCACAGAGCCTGACACAGGGCTTGAACCCACAACAGTGAGATCATGACATGAGCTGAAATTGGACACTTAACCAACTGAGACACCCAGGCGCCCCTCCAACCTTATATTTTTAAAGATTTGCTCTATTTATTTTCAATGACAATAATTTCTGTTTCTGCTTTGTCAGTTCCTTCTTCCTATTATTTTTATCCTTATTTTGCTATTTTTTCTAACATTTAAATTCTTAATTACTTCTACACCTTGTTGAATAATCATAATTATTAATTTACATATTAATTATATTTTACATATTTATTAATTACTTAAGGATATGAATATTTTCTTTGAGCTCTGTTTTAATCATATCCCTTAGGATTTTGTACGTAGTGTTATTAAAAATATTTTTCTAATTGTGATATAATTATAGATGCATGAGTTGCAAAAATAGTACAGAGAGGTCCCGAGTACCCATCACCTAGCTTCTCCCACTGGTGACATCACCTGTAACTATAGAGCATTCTCAAAATCAGGTAACTGGTTATCACAATATATACCATTGACTACAAATCTTCCTTGGATTTCACCATTTGTTGCATACCCTCTCATTTGTATGTCTTTGTGTAAAGTTCTGTGTTATTTAATCACATGTATAGATTCATACAACCACTGTGACAGTCAAGACATGGGCTGTTCTATCTCCACAAAAAGACTCTCTCATATTGTCCCTTTATAGTCACATCGTCCTGCTCCTTCCTAACCTCTGGCAACCATTGATGTGTCCTCCACCTCCATAATTTTGTCATTTAGATAATGCCATATAGATGGAACCATGTAATATTTTTGTTCCATGCAACTTTTGAGACTGCTTTTTTTCACTTAGCTTAATGCCCTAAGATCCATCCAATCATTTTGAGTATGAACAGTTTTTTTCTTTAGTTGCTGGCTAGCATTCTGTTGTATGAATGTACCAGAGTTTGTTTAACCCTTCATCTGTTGAAGGTCATTGGGATTTTTTTAGCCTTTGGCTATTAGAAATAAAGCAGCTATGAACATTCGTGTACGGTTTTTGTGTGAATATAAGGTTCCATTTCTCTGGGAAAAAATACCTAGGAGGGTGATTACTGGATCGTATGATAAGTGTATGTTTAATTTTTTAAGAAGCTGCCAGACTCGTTTCCAGAGTGGCTCTACCATTTTATATTTCCACCAAAAATGTGCAAGTGATCTAGTATCTCCAGAGGGTTGTCCATACTTGGTATTATCAGATTTTTAATTTTAGCCATACTAACAAGTATATTAGCATACTTTTTGAGCAGATTATTACTATGATTAAAATTGCATTTTCCCAGTGGCTAGTGATCCTGAACATCTTTTAATGTGTTTATTGGTAAAGGGTCTATTCAAGTTTTTCACCCATTTTCTAGCTAGACTGTTGAGTGTAGAGAATCCTTTCCATATTTTGTATATGAGTCTTTGCTGGGATATATGATTTGCAAAAGTTTTCTACCATGTAGTCATTATATTATCATCATTGTCTAACCATTTTGCTACTTCAGTTTTGATTTACTGTTTGCTCAAAAAAATTTTTTAAGAGAGTTAATGTACCAGAAAAAGAATGGAATTTATAATGATACACTGTCAGTCAGGAGACCAGTCCTCCAGTTATCCGGGGCTGATAAGGAAGGTGTCTTGCTTCAGTAGGGCCTTTAGCTGAGTCTTCAAGAATAGGTAGGGCTTGGGGGGAAATATCTGTAGTGATTACAGCAACCTTGAGGATTATCAATTAGGGGCTATAAAACAGTGAGAGTCCCAAAGTGCACAATAGCAGAAATTTTCTGAAGACATACTCAGGCATTATCTTGATATCCTAAATTAGGTGTTGCAATGCCCACATCATCTGAGGAGCAGCACCCTTGCAGAGGTGGCCTCTTCTGTGGGCCAAAGGTCTCTAGCTATTGCTGTGTGGCAGGAATATTTCTTAACGCTGGCTGGAGGTCTCCTTAGAAGGGCCATAAATGAAAGCATGGTCAAGGCGGGGCTGATAACTGTGGTGTGTGAAGTTCAGAGTAGTAATTACCTTACTTGCACAGCTCAGTAACTCAGAGAACATAGTGTGAAGTGAAGAGGGAAAGGAGAACAGCATGAGACCAGATCCTACCAGGCTGGAGAAAGTCTGATGGAGGCCACGTGGTCATCAAAGAAGAATGAGCTCCTGGAATGTGCAACCTGACTTGACCCCTCACTTCCAACATCACAACAGCACCACGCCAATCAAAATTGAGCAGAATTAGTTAGGAAAGAGTCAGTAAAGCAGGCTTTTTGGAGGACCGACTTGGAGAAGTTCATAAGAATTTTCTAGTAAGGGAAGTACTACGCATTTATTTTCAGTGAAAACGGGAAGAACAATAGTGTAGTTCAGTATAGTCACTGAGATACTGGCAGTCTGCACGGAGGCCACCCTGGTTATGTGTTTGAGAGCTCTTTATTGGTTATCTATTGCTGAATTACAAATCACCCCATAACTTAGTGGCTTTAAGCAACATAAACTTCTATTATCTCATAGTTTTTATGGGTCTATGGGTCAGGAGCTTGAGAGGGACTTAAGGACTGAAGGGACTTAAGGTTCAGTCCTTAGCTGGACTGAAGGACCTGCTTTCCCATCCAAGTACTAACCAGGCCCGACCCTGCTTAGCTTCCGAGATCAGACGAGATCGGGCGCGTTCAGGGTGGTATGGCCGTAGACTGAAGGACCTGCTTTCAAAGGTGGCTCACCGGCTGCTGGTAAAAGGCCTCAGTTGCTTTCCATGTGGACCTCTCCACAGGGCCACTCAAGTGTCCTTGTGACATAGCGACTGGTTTTCCTCAGATTGAGTCATCCAAGAGAGAACCCAAGGAGGCAATTGTAATGTACCCTTGTAGGACCTACCTTCAGAAGTCACATACCCCCACCTCTGCTACCAGTCCACGTTCAAGGGGAGGGAAATTAGGCTTTGGAAGGAAGGTATGTCAAAGGATTTGCCAAAGGATTTAAAAACCACCACAGCTTTCTTTTCTGCTAGGTCTCCATCCTTCTTCTTCTCTGTCTTCATCTATGTGGTCTTATTACTACTCTGTTGCCTTACCCTGTACCCTTACTCCCAGAGTCCAGGATCTCTGCCAGAGTGGTGTGTGTGTGTGTGTGTGTGTGTGTGTGTGTGTGTGTGTGGGCATGCGCGTGTGTGCTCGTTGTGTCTCACACTAGTTAGAGAAAACAAAGGATTTAATTGGCTGATAAATAAAAAGCCCAAGGTTAGGACTGATGTCAGGCAGGGCTGGATCCTGACAACAAACAGTGGAGCATCTCTTCATCTCTTGCCTCTGCTTTCCTCCATGTAGGCTTCATTTCAGTAAGACTCCCTCAATGTGACGGCTCTCAGCAACTCCAGGCTGACATTCTACCCCTTGAGTATCCCCAAAGGGTAGAGAGCCTCTCTTTCTCAGTAGCTTAAATGAAAACCCCAAGATTATGCATTTGTGTCAGGTCTAATGACCTTGGGTTTGTTTGGCCAGGCCTGTGCTGTATGCCAACCCTGGAACTGACTGGGGATGAGGGAGGTAAGAACTGTCTGAAGCACATGGACTAAGTATTATTATCAGAAGAAAGGGGACCAGACTTGGAACAAGCAAAGTGGCAGTGATGTGCTACACTGATAGTGAAGACTGAAGGAGATAAAGTATATAAACTGCCTGGCACTTGATGGAAATTTTTTTCTGGATTCTTCTATTTTTCCCTCTGTCTGTATTTAATCATTTGATAAGTCCCACAGATTTTCCTTTAGCATTGCTGGTTGCCACATCCCCTCCTCCTCCTCCAAAGCACTGCCTTGCTATGGCCTCTCACTGCTGCTCTCATGGACCAGGCTGGAGCACCATCCCTCTGACCCTGCCTCCATCTCTCTCAGAGCATAGAACTTCACTTGGGCGATCCTGGGAGATCCATCATTTCCATACACTTTCCAATGTCTGCTTGGCTACAGAAGAACATGCAGATAGTTTATAGCAGAGAAAGCTGGCTGCCAGTGGGTGGTAGAGCTAGCTAGCTGGGATGGAGTGGAGATGCATGGTGGCCATGGAACTGGACTCCATGGTTCTCAATGCAGCCCTGGGGACTAGAGCATCTATGATCTGAAGGAGACCAGATGACCAGAGTGTACAAGAGCTTCTCAGCTTCCACATTCAAGCAGCTCCATCCTCCATTTCCCCCCAGAGGAGAAACAATGGCTTCCATTCTTTGATCTAAAATGGAAAGTGCCTGGCTAACCTTCCCAGGGTCTCCACAAGATATCATCTCTGAAAGGGTATTCATAGTTAAGCTAGATGGAGTTTGATTTTGCGCAGGATCATTTGTTTAAATTTTTCCACTTTTAAACTAGTTTTTTTTTTTTAAATTTTTAAATCATGGAATATGTCAAACATCTATGGAAGTAGCAAGGATAGTTGAATGACCATCACCCGGCTTCAGGATTTGTTAGGTCATGCCTCGTCTTATTTTGTCTCCATTCCTATAGTTCCTCACCTCTCCAATTAGCTTGAAGCAAAAGCCAGATAGTATGTACTTTCTCCATAAATATTTCAGTGTGTATTTTTAAAAGATAAGAACTCTTAAAATACATGACCATAATGCCATAGTCACACCTAAAAGTTTAATAGGATTTCTGGCAATATCAAATGTTGTCAGTGCGAATTTCCCTAGTTATCTCATATGCTTCTCTGTTTGTTCTAGTTTATTTTGTTTTTACAGTTTATTTGAATTAGGATTCAAAGGAAGGCCATATAGCATAATTAGCTGGTATGTCTTCTGAGTTTCTTTTAGGCTACAGTTTCCCTCTGTCTGCCTTTTTTGTTCCTTGCAATTTATTTGTTGAGGAAACTGGGCTGTTTGTCCTGCAGTTCCTTATAGTCTGGGGTTTTGCTGATTGCATCCCTCAAATGTCTAACATGTCCCTCTGCCCCTACGTGTCCTGTAAATATGTAGTTAGATCCAGAGACTTGACTAGATTCTATGCGGATCTTTTGGTGAGGTCACTTGATAGGTGGGTTGTGTTTTGTACCCACTGCCAGCATGCATAGCGCTTATGACACTGGACACTGGGAACTAGAAGTCTGCCACTGGTGTCACCCCAAGCTGATTCCTCCATTGCTACCATTTCAAAAAATGGAACTTGCATTATCCATCTTTCTCACCTAGTTCCCTTTCCAGATCTCTTTACTTGGTCTAATTGAGGGAATCTTGGTCTCATACCTGGAGCTTGCATGCAAGGTAGGCTGGGGAAGCTATTTCTTTCTTCTATGAATACCTGGGAGAGATGGAATTCCCAATGCAGGAATTCCCTAAATTTGGGAGCCTTGTTCATAAGGTGGCAGACAGCCACAGATGTGATGGAGGTGCACGGGGGCATCTAACACAATGGTAAGACTGAGCCCTAAATGGTGGGGGTTCAAAAAGGACCTCCCCTGGGGTGTGTGGTTTGGGGGGGATGGGACTGGTTGGACTTAGACCTCATATTCGTGGGCTTTTCAACTTTTGACACTATTACTGAGTGAAGTTACAGAGAGACGTGGGACAGAATGGAGTTCGTTCTCTACCTTTAAACCTGTGCACCACGACTGGCCCAGACTGCCCCAGGTACACTCTGAATTTGGAAATTTTATAAATGCTAAAGTTATCCTGGAACTAGCACTACATAATTATATTGTATTTTTGTGTACTAACCTATTTGTTATCTGCAGCCCTTTAAAATAAACTGCAACTGGGGTGCCTGGGTGGCTTAGTCGGTTGAGTGTCCGACTTTCGCTTAGGTCATGATCTCGTGGTTCGTGGATTCGAGCCCCGCGTCGGGCTCTGTGCTGACTGCCAGCTCAGAGCCTGGAGCCTGTTTTGGTCTGTGACTCCCTCTCTCTCTGACCCTCCCCTGTTCACGCTGTCTCTCTCTCTCTCTCTCCTAGAAATAAAATAAATAAATAAATAAAATAAACTGCAACTTTTGTTAATTTAGAACTGGTGTTTTTCTATTGAGGCATCTTAAGAAGAAATGGCCAGGATAGCCTTTAAGAGGCTCAGTACACATGGAGGAGGACACTTGTGGGGATGAGCACTGGGTGTTATGTGGAAACCAATTTGACAATAAACTATTTGTAAAAAAAAAAAAAAAAAAGAGGCTCAGTACTCAAAGAAGGGGGGATTTTGTGGGTTGTGGACGGGGGTAGAGAGGGCCGTAAATTTTGTGTCTGAAGGATTGGTCGGGTTTTGATTATTCTGAAGAGAATGGGCGATATCACCATGGATGTGTCCCTCCCAGAGTGAATCAAGTCCCTTTTCTCAAAGGGACACTTATCCCTTTCCTTGTCCCCACTGTCCCTGAAAGGAAAGCCACTTCTGTGACATGGGTGATCAGCACGTCCCCACCACCTGCACTGGCTCAGTCCTGCAGGTTCCCGCTCAGGGTGGGATGTGGGGCTGGGGCTCCACCTGAGATTAGGAAAGACTCAGCTCTGTCGATGGAAGCAGGCTGGGGCCACTATTCCTGTCAGTGTTGGTGTGGACAGGGGACATTTAGGGGAATGAAGCAATGTTTAATTGCAGGGCAGTGTTGAGCTGTTTCATTTGCACCTGAAAAGAACAATAATGCTGTCCTAATTAATTGAGACAGAAGTTATAAATCAGGGCTTCCAGAGAGGTCCCTGGGGTTCACCTTGTCAGGATTTTCTTACAGGAGGGTTTTGGAGGCTGCCCAAAGAATGACATTTTGGGGGCTTTGGGGGTTTAGAGTCTGAAGTCCATCCACCTGCCAGCCCTGGGATGACAGGTCATTGTGTCGTAGACTCCGGGTTCTCAATCAGTACCGCGTGCATGTGTGTGTGTGTGTGAGAGAGAGAGACAGAGAGAGAGAATCTGCACTTGGGTTTCCACCCCCAAAATATCAGAGGGGCTCTGCTATAGCTCCTCCCTCTGCCACGTAGTGCTCCATGGCTTTCTGCCATAGCTGAGTCACCCTTCCTAATTTCTGTTAAATGCTTCCTAATGACCCCTGAACTTCAGCTTCTTCTGTTTCTCTGTCACCCACACTATGTCAGCAATGAAGTCATGTTGATTCCACTCCTGAGGTGACTCTCAGAGCTCTGTTTTTATTAACCCACATATAAATTGGTTTCTTATATGCCAGACACTGTTCAAATCTCTTTGTAAAAGTAATATATACAGTAATCCTCTTTATCCGTGGGGGATATGTTCCAATACCCCGAGTGGATGCCTGAAATCACGTGTAGTACTGAACCCTATATAGATAAGGCTTTTCTCCTATATGTACAATACTTAGGATAAAGTTTAATTCATAAATTGGGCACAGTAAGACATTAACAGTAACTAATAATAAAATAGAACCATTTATAACATACTGTAATAAAAGTTATGTGAATGTGATCTCTCCAAATACTGTATTATACTGTACTCACCCCTCGTCATGATGTGAGACGATAAAAAGCCTCCATGATGACTCGGCCTGAAGAGACTGACACGGGCACCCTGATGTAGCGTTAAGCTACTATTGACCTGCAGATTCTTCAGGAGGAAGAGTCTTCTGCTTCTGGCGGGTAACTGAAACCTCAGAAAGTGAAACTACGGATAAAGAGGACTACTGTATCTCTTCTAAGGATGCCAATTAGATGGATTAGATTCATTTAAGCCTCACAAAAAGTCTATGATGAAATGTCAGCCCTGATTTGCAGAGGAGTAAAGTGAGGCACAGAGAAGTTGTACAAGTTGTCTTAACCTCACAGAACTAGGGAGTAGCATAGATGGGAACTGAACCCAGGCCACGTGGCTCCAGAGCTTGGGAGCTCAGCCACTCACCCCACTGCCTCTCCTCAGGAAGAGCCTAGACTCGGCCTCAGCACTTCCTGCCTGAGTCCCTGCACGTGGCCAGCGGAACTTTTGAAAACGTGTAGTTACGTAACACAAACACGTTAATAAGGTGTATTACTGTAGAGTGTATTTTGAAATACTGTAACCCTCCAGGTCGAAAACCATAGAAAGCAAAAAAAAAAAAAAACCAAAAAAAACCCCAACCTTTTCAAGTTGGTTGGCCCAGGGAATTGCAAGATGTAGTGAAGCTATTTCCATAGCTCAGTGGCACCAGGTGAGCTCGTAAATAGATAACCTCCCTCCTTTTTCAATCCCGTGGGGCTCTCAGGGTTGTTGAAACGCTTTGGAAATTCAGTGAGTGAGTCTGTTGCTAGTGCCCCGTTCTGTTAACAGGCACTGTTGTTAGAGATGAGAGTCATTTTCACATCCCGTAACAATGGCATCCGAGAGTCAGTTAAGTGGCAAAGCTTGCAGTAGCGTTCCAAAAATGGAACAGACGTCAATAGCTTCGGACTGGAGGTGAGAGGTGCTAAAATGCCATAAAGAAGGCTGAATAAGCACCGGGATACACGCCGCTGCCCACTTAGAAGCAAGCCCTCTGCAAAACAGCGGAGATGGTGCCCAGAAAGGAAAACTGGCTGAAGCCAAAAGCCTGCTTCTCAGGTTACAGATTTATGCAGAGTAAGGAACCCTCCCATTTTACATAGACTTCTTTGGGAAGATTAGGCTTGTACATGTTAATTTCTAATTGAAGGTGACTGCCCTGTGGTCAGCTCCAATGGGTGTTTTTCATTCTTTTCTCTTCTTACCACTGAGAGAATGGCTTTCAGATTAGTTCTGCTAACAGGCTGATCCTGCCCCTATAAGGCTCACAAACCTCATGCGGCTCCTCATGAGGTTCTGGTGGTCAAGCTCTTCAATCAGAACGGGGCTGAGTCTCCCCATGAGACCAGAGACACCCAAGGTGGGGGACCTGACTCCTCCTCATGCACTCACACCAGCGGGGCCACACTTCGAGTCCCCATCAGAATCTAACCATTGGGTGAGGCATTTATGTATTGGGAGTGGACATCATCTGTAGGGGTCCCAGTACCTGGGATGGGTTAGGATGGGAGCTCCTGGATGCCCAACAGGTATCTTGCTAGTTCTGTGCTTCATTAAACGTTTATGTGATGGATGAGTGAACAGCCCTTATAAGGTTCTTTGCCTTTGACTTCTCTATTCTCAGGACCAGACTCCAAGGCAAAGGCGAAAAGGTCTCTAAAATCTCAGGCAGTACTGGGTTTCATTGCCTTGGTCTAGACCAGGCAAATGACCTGGGTAATAAAAAAAAATCCATTAAACATTTCTTATATTTGTCTGAGGCAGAGTTTCTCAACTTTGTCACTGTCGACATATTGTGTGCTGGATAATTCTTCTGTGTGTGGGAGCTGTCCTGTGCATTGCAGGGTGTTAGGCAGCAGCCCTGGCCTGCAGTCGCCAGTAGCACCCCTGAGTCAAGTTATTAAATCAAACATGTCTCCAGACATCGCCAAATGCCTCCGGGCAGGGGCTAGATTACCTTCAGGTTAGAGATAATGGTCTAGGGCAGGGAGTCCCAGCTCCGGTGGCTTATTAGATTCAGGTGGGGAGCTTTACAAACTGATGCCTGGGTCCCACCTGGACACACTTGGGCGTAACTGGTTCTGAGGAGCGGCCTGGGTAGAGGGACTTCTGTGAGCTCCGCAGGGGGTTCTAATGCTTAGCCAGGTCTGAGAGCCACTGATCTGGTCCTCGGCAGTCTACAAATTTTATACGCATTACAAGCTTCACAGCACACCTGGGCGGGAGGTGAGGTAGATTGCTAGTGGGGCTTTTCTGACGTGAGAAGTGAGATCCAGAGGCCTGTGGTATTGCCCTGTGAGTGGTGGAGTGAGAACTGGAGCTCAGCTCCTCTGGCTCCTAACCCAGTCACTCTTCCAAGGGGCAGGGCACAGCCTAAGGGGAATTGATGTTGAAGGGGGTCCTAGATGGAAGACTTCCGTTTTGCAGTGGTTTTCCCCTATCCTGGTGTCTCATCTGCTCACCCGCCTTTCAGCTTTCCTGAGTGTCTCTATATAAAGGCACACTAGCAGTCATTTACACTTTAGGGCAAACATGAGGCTGCTTTCCCTCTTCTAGACGGTTCTGCAAGTTATGCCTCATCGATCATAGTGAAAAAGAAGGCTTTACATCAGCTCATAAATGAGGTGGGAATGGCTTTGAGGTGTTAACCTGTGTGCTCATGACACCTCTGAAATCAAGTCCAACTGGTAATTGCCTTGGATTAAGGTTCACCTCATTCTAACTTTGGTTTACAATTCTATCCAGTTCCGTCTCATTCATGAGTCATTTTTAGAGCATCTCCTATGTGTACAGTATGGAGATGGAGATCGCTGGTGGTCGGATCTCCTTAACTTGGCTTTAAGTTCCCAGGGTGGAGGGCATCTTTTCCTGCTTGTGGCATTCACTACATTTTGGTCCTAACTGGACATGTAATAGGCAAGATACTTAATACAAGGATAATCAAATGTCAGCTCACATGTCCTGAACCCACAGGCCTGGGCCCCTGGGGAAAGACCTCACAGGTGCGAGGTCAGGACTAAATCTGCAGGTTTGTGGATGATATTCCTCCCTCAGCCCGGGGGGTGGCAGCAGGAGACGCTGGCTTCAGAAGCCACCGAGAAAGCGTTGAGCACAGTAGAGTTTTAAAGCTTCTTCAGAACAGATATACTGAGCAGAAATCACTTTTATTGGGATGGCTTCGTTTTAAGAAAAAGAAAAGAGACAAAGCCAAGAGAGAGACTGCTAACAGATGCCCAGGAGTGGCTGGACATTTCTGCCCCATGCTGTGCAGAGAAGGGGATTCTGGCCCACACGTCCATGCCACTCATTCCTCAAGATCAAGGTCTGCTCAGGCGTCAGTGCACTTTCTTGAATACTTGCTTGCAGACCACACCCTGCACTCTCATCTCCTGAAACAAAAGCAGATGCTTGTCATTGGCCAGAGCAAGGTCACACCTGGGGCTCAGTGAATGCAGGGGCAGGAACTTCGAAAATACTCAGTGCCTGTTATTTTTCCTCAAGAGTAGGTTCGAACTAACCAATTCCTTAGAAAGTCAGTTAAACTGGATCAGTGGAGATTGGGCCCTGCTATGCCCTGTAGGCAGAGCTGGCTGGGAAACAAATGTGGCTCAAAGCTGGCCAGCAGGACCCTCTGATGCCTCCCTTCCCCCTACTACAAGGGGCCAAAAGGCTTTAAGAACCTCAGTCCTGAGCCCAGGACAGAGTCTGTGCCCAAGCTTGGAAGAAATCAGGCCCAGACACATGGGGATTCAGTTGGTCGCCACAGGCCGAAGCTGCAAACTGTGGAATTCTAAGCTTCAGCTGCGTATTAGAATACCTGAGGAGTCTGAAAAATGCCTGAGTCCCAGGCTAGCCCAGTAACTCAATGTTTTATCAATGTCTCAGTGGGTGGAGCCTTGGAATTGCTATTAGTAAAAGCTCCCAGGTAGTACTAAAATGCAGCCCAGGAAGCCCATGCCTCGCTTACAGGACAGCCCCTGCTGAGTGGCCGGGGGAATGACAGCACAATGTCACCACACATTCCAAGTTCTTGTTTTGTTGCATTTTGTGTTTTGAAGGAGGCTGGAAATCTGAATACTTATGTGACATCTCCTCATTTTTAAACTGTTGCCTGAAGAAGTCTGAAGCTCACTGATGGCCAAATAAAAGAGGCCCGAGGCCCCTCCCCACATTCGCAATCTCTGGCACAGAGTCACAGAACTCCTGAGCTGAAAGAGCCAGTGGAGATCACATAATCTACCTTCGTTGCTCTGCAGTTGAGGAAATAGAGGCCCAGGGAGAAGGCTGGCGCAAGGTCAGGCGTGGCAGCCCAGGCTCTCCCTCTGCCTTAGCCTAAGCTGCCTCTGAAAGTAACGCCCTCGCGCCTCTTCTCAGCACTCACATGGACCCGGATCTTCGCTGAAAACCTAAGTGGTAGGATGGCATTTTGCAGATGAGGCTCAGGGAAGGAAGGTACTTACTCAGAGGTACCCAGTGAATCAGGAGTTGAACCCAGGTCACCTGGACCAGGTTCTTTTCTCAGAAGGAAGGTAGTCGGGGAGTTCCAAGGGGACAGGAGTGATGGCAGGTCTCCTTTTGGGGGACATGTTAACAGTTATTTTAGCTCTATAGGTGCTAAGCCTCTTACTCTGGACTTGTGAGTGCTTTTCCCAGACAATGGATGGAGTAGAAATAGCTTTGACCAGAGTTCCCAGGCCAGAGGCCCCCACCTGAACTGAGAAAGGCTTCTCTTCCCCTGACCTAGACCGTTGAGATCATGTCTTAGAGAAGCTTAAAGAATTCTCCTTGATTCTAGCCTGCCACAGCTTGGCATGGTGAACACAGACATCGTTTGGGAGCAAATTTCAGTTCTTCCATTTTCTAGCTGTGTAATTTGGCTGTGAGACTCCATGTTCTCATCCCCAAAATAGGACCCCTAATAGTACTTGACCCATAGGGCTACTGGAAGAACAGAAAGAGATACGGAATACGAAAGAGTTTAGCTCCATTTTTTTTTTTTAAATTTTTACTGTTTTATTTATTTTTGAGAGAGAGATAGAGACAGCGTGAGCAGGGGAGGGTCAGAGAAAGAGGGAGACACAGAATTAGAAGCAGGCTCCAGGCTCTGTCAGCTCTGAGCTGTCAGCACAGAGCCCGACGTGGGGCCCGAACCCACGAGCCATGAGATCATGACCTGAGCCGAAGTCGGATGCTTAACCGACTGAGCCATCCAGGTGCCCCTAGCTCCATTTTTGATGCTTAGCAGACGCATTTCTCACTTCATGTCTGTCTCTGACTGGACAGCTGAGTCAGCCTAGACCTTGAAAACTCAGTGCTCAGGTTTTTGTTTTTTTTAAATTTTTTTTAAAAAATTTATTTATTTTTGAGAGAGAGATAGAGTGTGAGCAGGGGAGGAGGAGAGAGAGGGAGACAAAGAATCCGAAGCAGGCTCCAGGCTCTGAGCTGTCAGCACACAGCCTGATGTGGGGCTCGAACTCATGAGACATGAGATCATGGCCTGAGCCGAAGTCAGATGCTCAACCGACTGAGCCACCCAGGTGCCCCAGTGCTCAGTTTTTCAAAAGCCACTCAAGGGTCTCCTCCAGGCCCTTGGAAGAGAAGCTTCAGAGCAGAACCAAGGCCTAGCCACAGGGTATTCTTCCAAGATTGACTGGACCTCACCAGTGATTAAGCCTCTGGGCCCAGCTCTGCCCCCCTCTCCCCACCAGCAACCTACCAGGTGCAGCTCGTCACCCTCAATCCACTGGGTCCAGCCACGTCCCTCCTTTTCACCCTTCTGCACACACTCGAGCTTGTCCCCATCCCAGCTCACCGTGGTCTGCCAAGCAAAGGAACATAGTTGTCAGTCTTGAGCAAGCAGCCCCGACCTTGATAACCCAGGGTATGCTCAAGTCAATTTCATTACGGAACATTTGCAGCCGAACTCTGTCCACCATGTGTCTTATTACAATATGCAAATAAGTTTTATTATTATTTTTTTAATGTTTATTTATTTTTGAGAGAAAGACAGACTGTGAGTGGGGGAGGGATAGAGAGAGAAGGAGACACGAATCCGAAGCAGGCTACAGGCTCTGAGGTGTCAGCACAAAGCCCCATGCGGGGCTTGAACTCACTAACTGTGAGATCATGATCTGAGCCAGAGTTGGAAGCTGAACCGAATGAGACACCCAGGCATCCCTATTTTATCATTTTTTAAAGTATTTATTTATTTTGGAGAGAGAGAGAATGTGTGTGCGCATGCGAGGAGGTTAGGGGCAGAGAGAGACAGTGAGAATCCCAAGCAGACTCTATGCTATCAGTGCAGAGCCCGACATGAAGCTTGATCTAACAACAGTGAGATCATGACCTGAGCTGAAATCAAGAGTCGGATGCTTAACCAACTGAACCACCTAGGTGCCCTTGCCAATCAGTTTTAAAATTTACAAAAACTTCCCTAAATTTCACTTAAAGGGGTAATTAGGAGAGAAAACGTTATTAGGGTGGGGCTCTCGGAGCTGGGGCTGAGTAAGGGGCTGCGAAAGGAGGAGAGGCTTCCGAGGGTTGAGTGCACATCAGGTGGGCAGAGAGAGGCTATAGTCCTGAATCTTGCAGGCGAGGTTGACTTCTTCGAGTACCCTGCCTGTTTCCAGACCTTACTACCTTCCTTTTTTCCTTCCTCTCTTCCTCCCTTCCTCCCTTCCCTTATTTCAACACTTGCAAGGTCTTAGAACACCTAAAAACCTCGAGCCCTGCCCTCAAAGAGCTTTTCATCTTCTGGAGAATGACCTTAGCTATAAATAACCAACTGTAGGTACAAATGGCAGCTCTTCTAGGTACTCTCTGTGTGGTCACTAAATCCTCAGGACTGTCCATTTGGAGCATGGATTAGCTGCTCTGATTTCCAGGGCAGGTTAAGGGACTGGCCAGGTTCACCCAGATGGTCAACGGTAGAGCCAGGTCAGAATACAGATGGGCCTCTGAAGCCCTCCTCCCCACCTAGACTACACTGTTTCCCTAGGTGCCCAGTGTCACCAGACGTACAGGCCAGATACTGTGGGGTCCCAGATGAGAGCCAGGGAAGAGGAAGGTCTGGGAGGAGGTAGCACCAGGGCTGGGCCTTGAAGGAGAGGAGAATGAAGCTGGAGTGGAAGAAAGGGGGTGCTGGGGGATCACCAGAGGATGAAGGCACTGAGATGGGACAGCCTCAGGCATGTTCAGGAGGCTCCTCAGGCAGGTTCCTGGGAACCATGGGGGAATGAGGCAGCTCCCACTGCCCTGCCGGTGCTCATTGCCACCCGACTCCCCACCGCTGAACCCTCGCATCTTCCTTAAGCCCTCTGTGCCCTTCCCAGGTGCTGGGCATGCTGAAGGGGATTCAGACAGCAGGAGGAGGGGAGCCACAGGGCTTAATCTAGGCCCACGAGAAACTTCACAGTCCTACTGGAGTGGCAAAGGCTCACTCAGAAATATAGGGCTTAAGTTTTGGAATTTATTTTTTTTAAATATTTATTTATTTTGGTGACAGCACAAGCTGGGGAGAGGCAGAGAAAGGCGGGCAGAGGATCTGAAGCGGGCTCTGCGCTGACAGGCTGATAGCAGTGAACCTGATGTGGGGCTCAAACTCACAAACTATGAGATCATGACTTGAGCCGAAGTCGGACACTCAACCAACTGAGCCACCCACGTGCCCCAATTTTAGGAATTTAGAAGCATTAGACTCACAGTCTAGGCTGGGATCTGTGTGCAGGCACAGTGGGCACCTCCCATATTTGCAGCTACCCACCTCCCCTTGCACAGCCTTTCCATATGTGGCAATCCCGCATTATGAGCCCTGCCTCCCCACTGCTGCTTTTAAAACTCCATTTTCCCCTTGTTCACTGTAGGGCTCAAGGCAATTCTGTCCCATCACTGGGCCCCTGTGTTCCCATCTGTCATAGGAAAGGGTCAGAGGCCATTAACTCACAGGCCTTGGCTTTACAGAGGCAAGTTTCTAGGATTCATGTGTTCCTGGCCACGTTCAGCTGTCCAGCTGATAGTCAGGACAGTCAGCAACAGCCCGATAAGGATTTAGGAGAGAAGTCTGGGAGATGGGTATGGAGTGAGCAGGGCCACTTTCTATAGGAGGATCACTTCCTCCTTCTCCACACCCCTAGTCATCCCCCGCAGGCTCACTGATGACTGCTGCCCTCTGCTGTCAGGATGAAGCCTGCAATGCAACACAGGCACAGGGGGACAGGTGGTGCCAGCTGTGTGCAGGAATAAATATGATGTTCTGTCCTGGAGGCTGTTTCCAGAGGGAGACGGAGCACTGGAGAACCTGGGGTGGGAACGTTCCTTTCTGGGGTCTAGAGATCATTCAGGGCACATGTCCAGCCAAAGAGAAGCTCCCACCTTCAAATCAGAACATAATGAAGTTGAAGTCTGATGAGGCGCGTCATGGGCAAAGACTACTAATGAATAACCCAAGTCACAAGACAAGATGCTCGTTCACTGGGCACCCTGTCCATGCCAGGCTTGTGAAGGGAAATGGGGATGGAGAAATCAGAGATTCCTCGACTTCCAGGAGCTCATAAGACTACTTGGCTTCCTCATCAACTGAACTTCTCTTTGTGTGTTTATCTAGATGTCTACTCAGCATACTAAAGGCTCCGGACTCAATCTGAGGCTAAGAAAAGATTGCTGGTTTCCAGTTACAATACACACACTTCTGCCTCTGCCAGATATATTAGAGTCAATAAGCACATTCAGGCCCTCTGTGCTGGAAAATACAGAAATGCTCAAAGGAGAACACAGTAATAAAAAGAATACCTATAATCTTGCTTCCTCAGAGGTAATTACTCTAACATTTTGGTGTTAGATATAATACATGTATATATTTCTGTTTTTAAAAAATTAGGATTGCATCGTTTATGGTTTTATACCCTAGTTTCTTCATTTAATAGAAGCAATTTTCCACTTCAATAAATATACCCCATAAGCATTATTTTAATTGTTACATAATATTAAGGGAATGGCTATATAATTTGTGGGACCCTGCAGAAAATGAAAATGAGGAGCTCTTTAGAAAAATGACTAGGAATTTTAAGACGGTGACAGCACGCATTAAACCAAGTGAGGGGCCTTCTGTCCCCTGTGGCCTCTGTGATTGCACTTTGTCACAGGACCATGAAGCTAAGCCTGCTAGTATTACATCATATACACATACTATTATTTAGCCCATCTGTATTCTTGGACATTTAGGCTATTTATTATTCTGTGCTATTACAAATAAGACTGCCTGGTATTCCCAGTTTTGAACACGTCAATTTCTTGGAATAAATTTACAGAAGCAGACCTGTTGCATTAAAGAGTATGCATATTTTTAAGACTTTTGATAACTATTGCCAATTTGATCCCCAGAAAGCTCACACCTGTTTACCGTCCAACACCAATATCAGGGCACGAGCTTGAAAAAGATGTTCATTAATGGTAAGGCAGGCTTTGCTCCTGAACTAACGTGTTACCTTTTCCAGATCATTTGACGTCTTTTAACAGGGACCATTTGGATATAAATAATAAAATACCTTACCAAAATAATGATGGGTAGCAGAATTTCAGGCATCATGAGAAATGGCGGGCTAGAGGGAGTGGGCAGAAGGATCTTTGGGCATAGAGAACCCTTTCTTAGAGCCCTACAATCAAGCCTATTAAAGAGAAGAATACCTAACACACAAATGCTATGGTAGTTTCCAAAGGAGACACTATCTCAACCCCAAGTTCTGTTGACTCTGACCCTGGTTGGTAAGTTGGACAGAACAGAAATTATTCTCATCTGTACTGGATATATACAGGGGAGGCTGAGCTCAGAGATGTTGAGGTACTTTCTCAGGGTCACCAGGCTAACAAGGAAAGAATCTGGGCTGAACCATGAGGCTTGCATGACTCTGTGTCCCTGTTTCCCAGCCTGGGGCAGGGCCCCCAGCAGGTGCCTGCTAATGTCTCTGGGGGCCGCAGATACAATAGGCATTTTGCTGAGACTCTGAGAAGCTCCCACAAGAACACCTTTCAATTCAGTCCAACCACTGTTGGGTGTGGGTGCTGGAAGCCAGAAATGGGTCCTAAAGGGATCATCGCTGAAAACGGCAGGTGGAGAAGTGCCAGGCGGGTACAGCCTGGTGTAGCTGGCTCTGGGATTAGGGGAAAACCAGGGGCTGTGGTGCCTGGAGGGGCTCCTCCTTCTCACAGGAAACATAAACGAGCTTTTTTTTTTTTTTTTTTTTTTTTTAAGTGGGAAGGCATTCCAAACAGTGAGGAAGGACAAGCTGGCCAGTGCCATAAAAGTTATCCTGGAGTTAAGGAGAGGGGGGAATGAGGCCGGGGGAGTCGACGGGGCCACAGTGCCAGGCTAAAAACTGGGACTGTGGCCCTCAGCATGTTTCCAATGCCTGCCAGTGCCACCCGCACCCTCACACAGCCCACTGGCTTGGATCTGCTGGTGGAACCTATTGGCCAGGGAACCCACTGAGCCGTCCTCCAGGCTAAAGAGGGCAGGGAGCTCCGCCATCCTGTACACAGGGCTCCTGGTACCTGACCCCTCCCACCACCCACTCACCACCTGTAGCAGGTTGACCCAGTACTGTCAGCCATGACCATGTGCCTAGGAGTCGACAGACCTGGGACCTCTGTATCTAGCCGTGAGGAATGACTCTGGGCAATGGGAGTAACCTGAACTTCAGCACCCTCATCTACAAAAGAGAGATTGATGGGTCACATATCCACACCCTTGTGAAGTCCCCTCCTGCACTGACTCTGGGCTTGACCGTGTGACTTCCTTTGGCCCATGGGACATTAGCAAGCATAAGGCACGCAGCGCTTTTAAAAGCGCTTGTATGCTGGGGGCTTGGCCTTTCAGAACCCTCCCCTGTGGGAACCAAGTTGCTGTGATTTGAGGCAGGCCAGGCTACTCTGGGGAGAAAGGCCACGGGGAAAAGCCCTGGAGAACAAGAGAGAGGTCACTGAAGGAGAACTGAGGCACCCCAACTGAGCCTTCAGCTAAAAATGCGGTCACATGAAACTGAAGAACTGCCCAATCGACCTACAGAGTCAGGAGAATGAACGGTTGTTGTTTTAACTTATTAGGTTGGGGGTGGCTTGCTATATGGCATTAAGTAACCAAAAGACCTACTTTACCAGGTTGTGCTGAGAACGAGAGAAAATATACATAAAATGCATAGGGCTGGCCTATGAGGCCCAAATAATAGTCATCAAGATGTCCAGAGTTAAGACGGAGATGGGATTTGCTTGTCCAAGCTGGACAATAACTAAATGTCTCTTAATGTAAGTTGGAAGCTTGCAAAGCAGTGATGGATTAATGTTTCAGAAACTCCTTCCCTTCTAGGAGACCGGGACCCAAGAGGAGAGACCTTGCAGGTCTCACCTTGCAGATGTTGCTGAGCCAGATGCCCAGGAGCACTGCGATGTCCACTGCCCTAAAACTTTTTTTTTAAATTTTTTTAATGTTTTATTTATTTCTAGGAGAGAGAGAGAGAGACAGTGTGAGCAGAGGAGGGTCAGAGAGAGAGGGAGTCACAGACTGAAACAGGCTCCAGGCTCTGAGCTGGCAGTCAGCACAGAGCCCGACGCGGGGCTCAAACCCACGAACCGCGAGATCATGACCTGAGCGAAAGTCAGACGCTTAACCGACTAAGTCACCCAGGCACCCCCACTGCCCTAAAACTTAATTAGATTTTGTTTAAGCTGAAGATCAATTTGGTGACTCTCGACTCATAGCAGTGATGGTTCCAAAAAGGTGATTTAGTTCTCCCACTTGGCTAGCCCAAGTTCACTTTCGGTGGGCATGGGTTTTTCGATTTAAGCTTTTGTATCCTTTGGGAATAAACCATCCCTTCTCCAGAGGACCAGATTTGTCCTAAGACCAGAAAAGGGGGGTGCGGAGCCAGGGAGGAGGATGCTTACCCAAGAACAGATGAGGGGAAATACGGAAAGAAGTGCTATGTTGGAAGGGGACTGGGTAACAAACAATGGTCACTTGTTTTCTTCTGATAACTCCTGATGGCAATCTTTCCTAGGACCTAAGAACTCATCCTGTGATCTCCTCTGTGGTAAGAGCCAGCCACTTTGCTAGACCAGGAGCAGTGAAATCTGGGACAAGGATTTGGCTTGCCCTGTGAATGCCGTGTCTGAAAGGGTCCTTAAGAGGTCATTCATCGCGGGTTCCCAGCTCAGACACTCTCCACTGCTTAATCCCTTTAACCAGGGTCTAATGGTGAAATGTCAGGGAAGAGAATGTTCTTGATGCTTTCCAAGTGGCATGGGAAGGCAGGTACGTGTCGGGGCTGAGGAGGACACGGTACAAACCATGGGGACAGGCAGTGTTGCCTGCACCCTCACTGTGGGCTCTGGGCCTCCACCTTGGAAACGAAGCCCAGACAGTTCCAAGGACAAGGGGAGTCTGGCCACCTTCAATTCCTCTCCTCACAGCAATCCTCACCACACGGACCACCTGCAAGTGTGCAAAAGGGCTGGAGTCCAGGGCAGCTGGTTGTAAAGTGAAGTCAGTCCAGTAACTTTTCTATTAAAAACAAATAACCTCTAACACTTTGGCTCTGTCAGCAGCTTTCCCAGAAAGACATGCACCAACAGATGAATGAAGACAGCTTTGCATCACTCTGACAAGGGACTGCCACTTCAAAAGCCATTATCCAGCCCCCCGACCACTTAGAAATCCCAGCTGGCACTGCTGCAGGGGGACCAGTGACACAGAAAATCCGGCTTCGGCAGGCAGCCTGAGGAAGCGTGTCCCAGGGGTCCCGAGCCCCCCTTGCCCTGTGCAGGTGACCTATACTGGGAGTGACAGACTAGTCCCACTAAATGGACCCATCTCTTGTCAGTGACCTGGCCTGGTCCACAAATAGTGGGATTCAACTTGTCTCTTAAGAATTTGTGACATTTGTTAAAGCTCCCACATGTCCCAAACACCCATTCCAACAAGCGGGGAAGGATGGACCACTGACCCCTCCACACTTGCCCACGCAGCTCCAGGAAGCCCTGTGCTATGGACCCACCTCCCAGAGGCGGCTGGGACTGAATCTTCCTGTCTCTGTGGTTACAGAGCGAAGTCAGAAGGGAGGTCTCGTCCATAGTGCTTCTTTCTGCGAAGGCCAGAGCCAGGATTGACCCAGATCTGACTCCAATGCCTGTGCTCTTTAAATTCTGGAGGGGGTGGGGGATTGAAAGACCAGACAGTGACCAGACACTTCCTGTACATCATGTGAATTGCTACAAGATGCAAATTCGCCATTCCTCCTGGAGTCTGATTTTAAAGTACGCTTCACCCTCTGAGGGTTTCTGGGCCAGTAAGACGGGTCACAGCCTCTGATGCCTGTGTTAAATACGTGAGCAAATGAGAAGGTCAGGAAAGGTAATGGAGAGCCTGTCAAATGCCAGGTACTTCCATGTTTCATTTGACTTTCAAGCTCGAGAGCTGACAAAAATTAGACTTGGTCAGGTAACCGGCCTACGTCTCGTAGGGGTTATGGGCTGAGCCATCACCTGGACCCAGTTCTTTCTGGCAGAGAAGTCCAGTAGCTGCCCATGAGGGTGGGCCCGGTGAGCGACGTACTCACTCTCTTCTGATCCACTCCTAGGAGGCTGGCAATTATCTAAAATCAGCATATTCGGGGGGGGGGAAGCCAATTCTCTCCAAAAGCAGATTAAAACTAAATTAATAAGGCCTTAACATGTGAACGAGTAATTAGAGACATAAAAGCTGTTACAAGCAACTACTATAAACCAGTAAAGCCACAACAAGTCCTTGGTGGGCATGAAAGAATGCAATTCTAATGCCATGAAGGAGCTAACCGCAAATGATAACACAGTTCTTAGGACAAACAAAATGATACAATGTTACAGCTAATCCTGACATGTCATTCTTAAAATTCCTTCAACATTTCTGGAAAGCGCCCAGGATCAATTTTAAAACAAGAAGCCCTCAGAGAGCTCAAGACCCTGTGAGGCCAAGGTTCTGGATGGGGAGGAGGGAAATGGGGCTGGAGAAAGTCACAGGGCTCATGAGGAACTGTGCTCAGTCAATCTAGGGACCCAGCACTGAGTGTGCCAGTCTAGGCGCCCTAAGGCAGGGCTGGACCCAAGCTATACCATGGAGTGACTCAGCCTAGAGGGAAGGCAGATATGTAAACTGGCATTGACACCACCAGTGTTCTGACTTGGGGTGTGTGGTGGGTACCCAATCCAACCTGGAGGGACAGGGAAGGCTTTCCAGGGGAAGTAATAGCACCACTGTCATTGTCACCGTGACCATCATCCCCTAACAAGATGTGCTGAATACTCACTACGCACTGGGCAGGGTATTAAACACAGCATGGGTCCTATCTTCCTGGAGCAGTTACACTTCTCCCATTTTACAGATGTGGAGACTGAGGCTTTCAGGTCACCCAGCCACAACGTGGGGAGATGAGATCTGACTCTCACTGGACTAGAGTCCATGTTCCTGCCTACTGTGCTCTGCAGTTACCTGGTCTAAGCTGACCTTTGAATGAGCAGTAGGATTCTCCAACATGGTTCCGTGCAAAGAAACATTTGGCAATTGTGGGTTCGACAGCTGCACACTAGCCTTGGGGACTGGAAACAGAGGCAGGTGAGGGGAGGACCCTACTCTCCAGAGCACACAGACTATTAGAGAAGAAGACAAGCAGAGAATTCCAGTAGGATGGCAAGTGCTGGGTAGAGGCAGGTGATGGTCGTTGGAGAAGTGGGAAGGCATCTATCTCATCAGTCTCTCAAAGGGGAGGACAGAGATCTAACAGGGAAGGCTTCCTGGAGGGGATAATTACTGCTGAAGGAATGCTGGAATTGACACTGGAAAACACCATGAGAGTTAGGTTGAGAAGTAGAAATTGGAAAAGAGGGATGAGGGAATCCCAGACAGAACAGACCGGACAGAGGCAGGGAGGCCAGAGGCTGCATGCGGGAGGCTTCTACATGAGCTTTGCCCAGCTGGCCTCTCTTGGCAACAGCCTCCACAAGGAGCCTGACCTCGCTCCTCCAACCTCAGAACTTACTGGGGAGATGACTCAGCCTCTTTTCCCTCACTTTACATCTTTGTGGCTCCAATCAGCCAGACTTGGTGCAACGGACAGTCTGGATGTGTGCTTGTCTGGCAGGCAGAGCCAGCCTGCTAGTTGACCTGAGGCAAGGAATCAGCTTATTATCAAGTTCACAGGCCGTGGGGGGTGGGGGGGGGTGCTGTTGGGAGGTGGTGGGGAAGGATGGAAAGGAGGGGCCATCCCCCAAGAGTGCTCGGAGCGGTTCTGAAGGGCAGTCCACCAAAGCCTCGTCACTTCCACAAGAGCGTCTGGTTTCTACTTTTTATCTTTCAAGGCAAACAGACACAACCAGCTCCCAGAAGAGAAGACATGCTAGCTCAGGAACTGAGGTCAGGGTCTCTTGACTGAGAGCTCTTTGGGGTCTGGGATCCTTTAAGTCACTGCAGGATACCAACCCCCACCAAAGAATCCAAGGCAGAGAACATGTGTACCGCCATTTGCTGAATGAATGAACAAATGGCAGAAAAACATTCTAGGGTACTCTTGTGAGTACTAGGGTACTTTTACTTTTAGACAAAACATCCCGGGCAATGTAGCTGTTGATTCTCCCAAAGGGTAGCCGTACAGAAATGTGTTAGCTGTTGTGTGACACTGGCCTGAACTCCTGAGGCCTGGAGCCATCACGCCCAGGGCCACACAAGCCAGGAGGAGCATTAGTCATGGTTTCAATCCCCTTCTGCCCAACTCAGAACCTGCAGCCTGCCCTCTCTTACCACATGAGCATCTCGCTGCCATGGATGCTCTCACTGCCAAGCAGTACCGGGCAGGCTGAGGGCCTGGGGGTGGCCCACCCACCAGACAGGAGCTTGCCTGCTTGCACTGGGCATTTGCAGGGACGAACTGATGAGAGTCTTGGAGAGATGAAGGCCTGAGCCCCAATCCATCCCTATTTTTCTCTAGCAGAGAGACCTGGGCAATGTTCCCCACCTTGTGAGCCTCTGGTTCTTCATCTGCAAAGTGGGGCTGAATGAGTCCTGGTGCAGAACAAGAGCAACAGGATGAAATGAAACAAGGGGTCGCAAGAACCCACTTCAGCCCTGGACACATACAATGCTGGGTAAGCAGTAGTTCCCTCTGCTTTTGGCTTTGCCCAGCCTATTCTCTATGGCTGTGGAGAGGCACGTGCGCTTGCAGGCCAGGCTGCACGAGGCAGCTCTGCTAGCTCTTCTCTGGGTGGCCAGGTAACCTACATGCACATCACCCCATCCAGAATTTGTCTTCTGGAGGACACAGGTTACATGATGAAAGAATCAATAGTAAGAGCTCATACTGATGGAGTTGATGATTACAGGCTTTCCCACACCTAATCCTCACCATGGAGTAGTAAGTATCTCTTTGTAATTATCCCCATTTCACAGTAAGTAGAGGCACAGAGCAGTGAAATAACTTGGGTAAGGCCACCTAGTTGGTAAGTGGCATAGATGGGACTCCAAAGACAATGGTCTGGCTCCAGAGCTGAACCAGTTATGTCCTGGCCACACAGCCAGGTGCTGCCTCAGAGGGAGCTGGGCTGTGGACAGCCTCCACGGTTGAGGAGAATGAGATGCAAACCAGACCCCCACCCCTCTGCACCTGATAATTCCATTCATGACCCTGCTACCTCACTGGGGACACTATAGTTGACATTTCAAAAGCCTCACAGAGAAATTATTCCAGAGTTGTGACCCTCACATAACAATGATGCTACCTCTGTCTGGTAACAATCTGGACTCAAGACTGCCAGGATCCCAGCTGAGGCTCCACCAGCTCTCTTAGCTCAGACAAGTGATATCTGTGCCGGCTTTCATTTATTTCATGTAGAAGAGAGGAAGAATTTTGGCATCTTCCTTATAGAACTGTGAGGATTAAAGAATTAATGCACGGAGGGGAGCCTGGGTGACTCAGTCGGTTAAGCATTGACTCTTGATTTCGGCTCAGGTCATGATCTCATGGTTTGTGAGTTCGAGCTCTGCGTTAGGCTCTGTGCTGACAGCATGGAGCCTGCTTGGGATTCTCTCCCTCTCTCTTCCCCTCCCTTGCTTTCTTTCTCTCTTTCTCTCAAAATAGATAAACATTAAAAAAAAAAAAAAGAACTAAAGGAAATGGAAAGTGCCTAGAATTCATAACACAAGGGAAATACTTAACAAACCCTAGCTATTATTAAGTGGCAGATAGAACTTGCAGTGATATGATCTACCAATTATATTGTTTGAAGTTCTTTTATTTTTACTTAATACTCATTTGACAAACACACTGGGGCCCTCTGTGTTAGGCACTGGACATGCAAAGTGTGGGTCCCCCTGTCTAGAATCTCAAATGCATTAATAAGTGTCACAGGCATCCCGGGAGCAATGGGTGCAGAGGGGGACAGTGAAGCAAAAGGAGAGGATGAGGTGGGATGAGGAGTCAGGACAAGGTTGGTGGAACAGTTAAGCCTGGGCTGGTCTTGACCAATGGGTAATTATTCTCCCAGCGGAAAAAGCAGGGGACTTATCTCAAGGAAGTGAACAGAGAGATGCCAAGGAGAAGGGCAAGTGAAGTCACCTGCAAAGGGTGGAATGGGCCCAAGGGTATGGAGTGAGGTAGGGATTAGAAATGGAGCCATGTCCTGAAAAGTCCACCTCTGGCCTTTGCCTGCCAGCACTGGGGAGCCCCTGGAGAGCTGAGCCAGGGAGTGATACACCAGATTCCTTTTTTATAATGTGAAGGATAGGCTGAAGTGTTGAGGATGGTGGAAGGGAGATCAATGTGAAGAAATAATTCATGGTAAGACTATCCAATGGAATAAAAACAGTCTCTTCAGCACATAATGTTGGGAAAACTGGACAGCAACATGCAGAAGAATGAACCTGGACCACTTTCTTACACCATACACAAAGATAAACTCAAAGTGGATGAAAGGCCTAAATATAAGGCAGGAAGCCATCAATATTCTAGAGGAGAAAGCAGACAAAAATCTCTTTGACCTCGGCCATAGCACCTTCTTACTACATGTCTCCAGAGGTAAGGGAAACAAAAGGAAAAATGAACTATTGAGGCCTCATCAAGATAAAAACTTCTGCACAGTGAAGGAAACAATATGCAAAACTAAAAGTTAACCAACAGAATGGGAGAAGATATTTGCAAATAACATAACAGATACAAGATTAGTATCCAAAATCTATAAAGAACTTATCAAACTCAACACCCAAATAACAAATTCAGTGAAGAAATGGGCAAAAGACATGAATAGACACTTTTCCAAAGAAGATATCCAGACGGCTGACACATGAAAAAATGCTCAACGTCACTCACTTATCTTTAGGGAAATACAAATAAAAACCACAATGAGATACCACCTCATACCAGTCAGAATGGCCAACATTAACAACTCAGGCAACAGTAGATGTTGGCGAGGATGCAGAGAAAGAGGTCACTTTTGCACTACTGGTGGGAAGGCAAACTGGTGCAGCTACTGGGGAAAACAATATGGAGATCCCTCAAAAAGTTACAAATAGAACTACCTTAGACCCAGCAATTGCACTACTAGGTATTTATCCAAAGGATACATGTGTGCTGTTTCCAAGGGGCACATGCACCTCAATGTTTATAGCAGTGCTATCAACAATAGCCAAAGTATGGAAAGAGCCCAAGTGTCCATCAATAGATGAACGGATAAAGAAGATGTGGTATATATATGTGTGTGTGTGTATGTATATATATGTATATGTATGTATACAATGGAGTATTATTTGGCAATCAAAAAGAATGAAATCTAATGGAGTATTACTTGGCACAATCAAAAAGAATGAAATCTTGCCATTTGCAGCAATGTAGATGGAACTAGAGTGTATTATGCTAAGCGAAATTAGAGAAAGACAAATATCATACGACTTCATACGTGGAATGAAGTGGAATTTAAGATACAAAACAGATGAACTAAGGGAAGGGAAGCAAAATATAAAAATAGGGAGGGGGACAAAACATAAAAGACTCTTAAATATAGAGAACAAACTGAGGGTTGCTGGAGGGGTTGTTGGTAGGGGTTAAATGGGTAAGGGGCATTAAGGAGGGCATTTGTTGGAATGAGCACTGGGGATGTGATACATAGGGGATGAATCACTGGAATCTACTCCTAAAATCATTATTGCACTCTATGCTAACTTGGATGTAAATTAAAAAATTAAAAAATATATTTAAAAAAGGAAAAAAAAAAGAAATAATTCATAGAAAGTGCTGAGCCTGGTACACAAAAGTAAGGACAAGGGGTGTTATAATTATTATTATTACAGGCAAGAGATATTCAGAGCTGGGGGAATGGGGGAATGGGGGAAGGGAAAGAGATGCTAAGAAGCAGAATCTACGGAGCTTGTTGACTGGTTGCCCATAACCACTTTTGATTTATCCTCATGGTGATCATTTACATGGTGACACAGTGGTCTGTGGAATTAAAAAGACGAAGTCACTCTGACCACCTGTGGTTATGTGGCACTTAGGAACACCAGCAGGAGGCAGTTAGTTCTGTAAACCACTCAGTCTGGAGTCAGAGAGGTGTGAAGTTGAATCCCAAGGCTATGGTTAACCAGCAGCATGGTGTAGCACCCGAGAGTCCCTGTCTGTAAAACGGGAGTAGCACCTCCTCTCTGGGGTTGTTGGAGGATTAAAGAACATATGTAAAGGGCAAAGCCTGTCACACGGAAGCCCCCAGCATGGGGCTGTGCGTATATGCAAGTTGGTGAGGGTTCTTACCGCACAGATACAAATACCTTTGTACAAACAGATGTAGCTTTCCTTTGAACTACTGTCTTGGAGTATAATCATGTAAGTGGGATCTCGGAGCCAGAGAGTAAGACAATGTTTCTGACCCATTGCACACTGTCAGACAGGCTTTCCCCACCCCCTCATTTCCTGAGTGCAGAACCAGTTATGTTGTGAAGACTTGTAAGGGTGGGTTTTGCAACCTGGGTTCTCCTCCATCTCTACCCTCATACTTTTCATGCCCATCTTGTTTACACAGTTCTTCCCCAGAGTCTCCTCTGCTGTCTTTGGACCCTAGGGTCAGGGAAGAAAGAAGCTGGCGGCGGGGGGAAGGGAAGGAGGGAAGGACAGACTCACTAATCACCTGCATCAAAGACAACCAGCCCTCTAAGGTATTTGCTTATGAAAGGAAGCACCTAGAAAAGGCCTGAAATATTTAACCAAAATAAATGTGCTCTAATGTTGGAATTTCAGGCATCGTGATCAAGACTTTGAATTCTTGTTTAGAGGACAAGGGGTGGTGTGTGTGTGTATGTGTGTGTGCGCACACCCATGCTCTAGCACAAATCAATTTGTACAACGTAGATGAGCTACACAAATGCTTCCCAAGGATGAAGCTGTTGTGAATCAAGCACAGTGTGGGTTGTCAGAGTTTTTATTCAACTCCAAGTCAAATATGAATAAGTCCGCAAGGCCACATGAGAGGTTACATTAGGACCTGAGTCGCAGGAGCTGGTTACCAGAAAAGCTTCCCACGGGGCCAAGGGGCCCGGAAGGCAGTCATCAGCTTACAGCCTCCGGATGCCCAGAGGGGAGGGCAGAGGGGGTTTCCTGCCCACTCAGGTCTTCCGGATCCATGCCTTGTGACCACTTCAGCCAAGAGAATATGGCAAAATACTGCTATGTGACTTTGGAGGCGAGGAAGATTACAACCATGTCATACCCCTGTGCCTTTTGCTCTCGGCTCTCTCATTCTCGGGGCCCAGCCGCCGTGCTCTGAGGAGGCTTGAACAGCCAGAAGACAGTGCGTATGAGGGGCCATATGGAAGGTGGGTCTTCCAGTTCCCTGCAGACAAGATATGCTGCAGGGACCGGCCACCTCCTTTTGCCCAAATTGCAGATTTGTGAACAAAATAAATAGCTGCTATGGCTAAGAGTTTTGGAGCCCTGGGTTTTGGAGTGGTTTGTTACACAGCAATAGAAAAATGTAATAATTCATCATCGCACTTAATTGTCACGATAATCTCATCAGTGCTACTACCCCTGGCTTATTTTTATAGATGAGATTTTTAAGCCTGAATTACCTTCACCAAGGAAGCACAGCTGGAAGGTGGGTCCAAGATTCAAACCCAGGTTCACCTCAAGGCCAAAAGCTCCTGAGTGCTCTGTCGTAGCCCATCCCTGTCCACATACTACTGTCTCTGTGGCACCCAGCGCACACATTCCTGGGGTCATTTACTCGGATGCTCAGTTGCAAAGCCATCATGGTTCGCTGCCAGGTTGGTGTCCCCAAGCAGGCTCCATCCGCAGGGTCTGGATTGCATCTCTCCACTCTCGTTCAGCCCCCAGAGCTAGGCACCCAGAGCCCCAGTGCAGGCTTGTCACACTCAGTCATGACCAGCACACCACAGGGTCCTGGGCATGGGCCAGCCCACTTCCTCATTTTTCATTCTTAGGAGCTATCAAAAACCCAGTCTTTGAACCAGCAGCATCAGCAACATTTGGGAACTAATTAGGAAAACACGTCCTTGGGCTCCACTGCAGACCTTCCGAATTGGAAACTTAGGGGGGGTGGGCAGCTCCAGTTTGAGGACTACTGCTCTAACTATTGATGTGGTTCTTTAACCCATGATCTGTGGACTCTGAAGGTCTGAGAATGTCTTTAGTGACAGGAAACTGGTTCCAATAGCTTAAGGGGCAAGAGAGAGAATGCCCTGGCTGGCTCGAGTACATGGAAAGTCTTGGAGATGTGCTAGAGTAAGGGGCTCCAGCAAGCCCCCAGTGCTGCAGTTTCTCTCTCTCATTTCTGCTTCCCTTCTGTTGCATTTCTCCATGCAGCCATGGGAGATAGCATGGCAGTTGACATCCCACCAGCTTAGGAACTTTAGAAGGACTAGAACACAGCTTTCTGCCAGGGTCCCTAAATTAAACCCCAGGAAAGGGTGAGATGAAGCAATCATGTGACAGGTCACAGGACCCTGTCATCACCCTGGTTTAAGATGCTCATCCCACGGGAGACTCGTACTGTGACTTGTAGCTGCACCGACCCCATGAGGTGAGTAAGGGTATAACTCCCAACAGAACAGGAGGTGCTTTTTGGGTGGGTGGGGAGAGCAATGTTGGACAGAAAAACAAACAGCGGTAACTCCCCCAACCAACACCAGCTCATCGTAAATAATTATGCTTTGCCCGCAATCTAAGGCATCACAAGAGCTTTGGGCCCTTTATTGCCCACAGTATTGTGGCTTCATAAGGGCCTGTCCCCTGTGCTATCTCTATGGTCTTCCGAATTTGCCTTGTGAGACAGGCAGAGCAGCAATCATGATGCCCATTTTGCAGATGTGAAGACAGAGGCAGCGTGTCCAGTCATTTAAGGTCACTGTCAGTTGGGTAATGGAGGAGGATGCAAGTTCAGACGTCAGACTCTAGGACCAACACTCCCCTCCTCATCTGTGCACTCGCCTCCAGCCTGCGATGGGCTCATGATGAGGACCTGAGGTGCTGACCCTCAGCAGAGCTCTGTGGGAGACCTTGTAATACAGACCTTTATAAATAGACCAGACCAGTTAGAATCCATCCTCTGCCACCAGCTGGCTGGGTGACCTGGGGCTAAAAAGTTTCTTCACCTCTCTGGGCCTCAGATTTTCATCTGCAAAATGGGCATAATGACACGTAGAAAACTGCATCTGTCGTGGAGATGGAAAGAGAAAGAGTGCTAACATCCTTTGCATGGCTTTAGTGCTTGTTATTTTTCTTTGTTCCTGCTGAACAAAAAACAAAACCTAACACAGCACTGTGATTCTTGAAAGCTACTTTGTGCATTTTATTTTGGCTGCTTAAATTCTTCTGTTTGTAATCCTCAAAAGCATGCTGCTCACACCGATTTCAAAGGTCGGAGAACTTTAGCTACGACATGAAAGAGACTCCGTGTTTCCATTCTGGAAAGGACCCAGAGGAGGGCTGGGGGCCTGATCTGTGCCCCTTGGAAGGTGCCCAAATCTGAGGGCATTCATAGCTCTGTGAGCCATGAGAGTTAATTCTGCCATCGGCATTGTGTTTAAAATATGAACCAGAAAAAAACCCATTAATGAGTCGAGAACAGGATCAGAAAGCTGGCAAGAGTTTAAACCAAAGTATTAAGAGCAGTTTGGTGGATTTCATATATAATTAGATGGACACATGGATGGATGGGTGCATGGAAGGAAGGAAAGAAGTCAGGGTGGGAAGGGAAGGAAACACAGATGGTTAAAAAAGAGAGACTTCAAAAAATCTATAAGCACGGATATGGAAAGATGCCTAAGAAGTAGCATTAAGTGAGAAAACAGCGCGCCAAGGAGTGATTCCTTTCTTTCCTTTTTTTTTACCGATCAATAGATAGACAGCTTCTATATTAGAGGGAGATTTCTGACAGATCCACCAGAAACAGTGGCAGGGATACCCTCCGTGGGGTGGGAATGAGGCCAAGTGGGGGAAGGGGCCCTTTCCTTTGCACTCTACTGTCGCTATTTGAATTCTCTTTTTCCTTTTACAATAAAAACAAAGAAAGCAATAGAGGGGGATGGAGGGCTGCCGGCCCCGAAGGCAGGCTCCGCGGAAGGGGTCATCCTGAGTTCACAGCTGGATCTGAGGGAGAAGCCTCAGTCAGGGGAAGAGGCACCAGGTTCCCAAATGAACAAAGGTGCCCCCTCCAGGGAAAACTGGCCCCAGTGTCCGAGGTGGGATGACAAAAGGCCCTTCTGCCACCGCTGTGCGGGACCGGGCTCATGGCTGTGATTCCTGACCCAGACTGTCTTCTCCCACAAAAGCTACTCATGCTGGCGAGAGTTGGGAACAAAGAAGCCCATCATTCTTCATTCCAAGGGATTCCCTGGCCTGGGAGCAGAGAACACTATCTGAGGCTGAGGAGCACCCTCCTCCTTCAAGCTCCCCAACCCCCCCACAGCTACCTGTGCTGGATTTAATACACAATATTGGCTTCAAACTGGGCCTGAGATTTGCTTTTAATGGCTAAAGGCGTGCAGGAGGCAGCGGAGAAAAGCTAAGCCCCATCTTCACACATTTCTTCCAAAATGACAGCTCTGCTGCTTGCAGGTCACATAAAATCTGAATAGAACAGACTGGAAATGTGAGCTGAGTGATCCCGGGCCATACAGATCTACATCCTCCACCTCTCAGCCTGGGGAGCGACCGGTGAGCCATTCCAGGGGGCTCTGGGCAAGGAAAGCAATGTTCCTGGGGGTCAGAAGATGGACTAACCCAGCCAGTAGCCCGGGGCCCTCTGCAGCTGATTGTACAGTTTCCCACTGTCTACAGATATGTTTCTTTCCTCCAGAGCAGTAGTTCTCAAACTTCAGCCGCAACACAGCCATGTGGCACCCGTACGGAACCCTAAGCCACTGGCCCCACTCCCACTGATTCGGTAGGCCAGCGACGTGGCTGGAGAATTTGTGTTTCTAGAACAAGTTTGTGTGCTGCTGTGGCTGGCCTCCGCTTGGGGACCCTCTGCTTTAAAGAACCCGCAGTGCAAACAAAGACAAAGGGCTCCTTGATCCTGGACTTCAGGTTAACAGGGTGGGGTGAGACCTATGGTGATCTGAAGAACATCCCAGCTAAAGGGACAACTGTGACAGTGTCCCAGGGGTCAACACGACACAGGAAGAAATGCGCACCCAGTGTTTGCAGCCACCTTGAATTCGTTGGTAAGAACAGGCAGAAATACGGATTTTTCTATGAAATCTTACAATCTTTGGCAACTGGCTCTGAAAATTTTCAAACACTGTGCAGGCCAAACAAAAATACATGTGCAGGCCAGATTTTGCCCTCTGGCAGCTGTGCTAGAACACACACAGCATTCCCGCAGAAAGAGGCAGAATCAGAGGTCTCTGAGCCAGCAAGCCCCTGGACCCTTTGGAGAAGGACAGCAGTCTGCCCACGCCTCTCCCAGCAAGGGGTCCCTGAAGCCTGTTAGGGTCATCCCGAGGCTCCCTACTGGGTCCTCAGCACTCTAGAATCCCCAGCCACATCTGGCACTCTAGAGTTTGTGGACTGCACCCCTCTCACTTCCCAGACCCTCTCACAAGCAGGCCTTTTCTGACTCCTAGACCTTCATGCATGTGGTTCCCTCTGGCTGGAATGTACTTCTCCCTTGTCCACATATGCCCTAATTCTTACTTGTCTTTCAAGGCGCGCCTCAGCCAAGTACTTCGCTGACCACTGCTCCCTTACCTCTCCCACCGCCCCCCCCCCCCCCACACTGTGTTCCTCAGCCCACTGTGCTGCCATCGCTGACAACTCCAGGAGGCTTCTGTGTCTCCACGGCTGAGCCCAGAGGAAGGATCGTGAAGATCTGAAATAGCTTTTACCAACTTCTGTTCTCTTGGCCTTGGCCTTCCTCTTGTCCCTTTTCTGCTTGCTGGTTATTTCCTGTCTATGCTACAAGCCACAGTTCAGCCTCCTTCCTGTGAGAATCTTCCCTGACCTCCCAGACCCAGGAGGGGGTCTTTCTCTGGCTGCCCTGCCCCCATCAGCACACCATCACAGGATGACTGGCCTCCCCCATTCCACGAGGGCAGGAATCGCGTGCAGTTCATCTCAGGAGCACAGGGGCTGCACAGATAGGGGAAGCGCCCTGAAGTGCTTGTTGGACCAAGAAGGGAATGAAAAAAACGGATGAATGATCCCAGGTGAGCAATGAGACCCATGTAACGTGCTGGGAAGGAAATGTTGGAATCAAGCCCACCCTGTGCCAAGAACAGACTGGCCTCCTCCGGGCCGCTGCTCCTGGCTGGTGTGTGCAGAGGGTGTGGAGCAGAAGGGGTAGTGGTAAAGGTTAGCTTTGGCCACCACCTCGCCCAGGTCCCCTGGGGGCCCTGGAGACCTCAGCCAGTGCGACCTCTTGGCAGGCAGCTCCTCTGCCCTTGCAAGCCTCAGGTGGGACAGGCGCTACAATACGATTATCTTCCACCCTCCCTTGGCTATGCCCTTGGCTGTAGGTCTCCATCCAGTTGGTGGCCAGAGAAGAAGTGCTTCTCTGTGATGCAAAGGGTCAAGGAAGGCTGGAGCAGAGGGGCCATCCACACACCCCCCCCGCCCCCCAAACAGCGCAGGCAAGGTGAGTGCCATACACTCGGGAGAAGGGGTGTCCAGAGTCCTGGGACAGCAAAGGTGATCATGAGTCCTAGTCCAATGTCATTAGTTTGCTCAGCTGCTGGGCTCTCTGATCTGTTCACCTGGATTGTCCTGATGTCCTAATGCTGAGATGAGAAAAGGAGGTGGCCACGTGTCCCTTCCTTTGTGTCTGAAACCTTCCCTTCTGCTACCCCTTTCCTCCTGTATAGAAGTCACCTCCTCCAGAAGTCCTTCTGGATTCCCCTCCTTTAGATGCTTTTCTTTGTCATCACGAATCACACTATGTTCTGTCTGTATGTCTGTTTTCACCACAAAGACTGTGAGTTTCTGGACATCAGGGATTGCAACACCCTCCTCCACTTCCCTGTCTCTGCCCTGGCGCCGTGATTAGTGTGTGAGGAATGCGGGAGGTGCAGTGCAGCGGTTAATGGCAGGAGCCGCTCGGGAGCCCACAGACCACATTTAAATTCTCCCGGGGCCACTTACTTAACTTCCCTAACGTCGCAACAAGAAATCTTGTCTCCGTTTTCTTATCTGTGAAACGGGATTGAAAACGGTATTGTGAAGACTGAGTTAAAATAAAATGGTAATAGTATGTGTAATAGTGCATAGTAAGCATTTGGTGAGTGCTAGCTAGTATTACCAGGTGATCAATATACATCTCACACAGTAATGAATGAGGGAGGGAAGGCAAGACAGAAGACAATTAGCCAAGTAAGTACAAGCGGGCACATTCCAGAGGTTGCAGGGTCCCAAAACAGAGATGTCTGATGTGCCCCGTGAGTACCCTAAGAGTGAGCCGGGGGCAAGAAGTGTCCTTACGTTCCATGCAGCAGGCCAGGGAGCAGATCATGGACAGTAATCTGAAAGACAGAGCCCCCACCTCACCCAAGCAGACCCTATCTACGGGTCTCCTTTCCCACTCTGAGCCTCTTTGAGGATTAAGAGGCTGCGGGGCCTTTTTAAGGCACAGCCTGACATGTTCCTATGCCAATATTGGCCTCTCCAAGGACACCCTCTGCTTACCCCCTCTTCTGTCATCATTCCAAACAGCAGACCCAGACATCAACTCCTGATGACCTTCAGATGAATCAACAAGGTGGGGGTGAGTTGTCCAGGACTGAGGTTCCTTATCTTCACACACTGGCACTTTCAACCACAGTCCCAGCTAACCTCTGGCACCTGGCTTCTGCAAAGGCGACCAGCAGAGAGGGGCCCCGTAGAGACCAGGAGGGTGAGCTTTAAAGTGCAAAGGACTAGGGTTCATATCTCACCTCTTACAAGTCTCTTCCCTTCTTGGAGCCTCACTCATTGTATATTACAGAGCCATGGATCCCTCACTCATTGGGCTATGGTGTAAAATAGTGGTTGGTGGAGGGTACACAGCAGACACTCAGTAAATGTTGGGAGGGGGAGGGGAGGAAGAGGCGGGGCTCAGTCAGTAAGTAAGACAGCTCCCTGAGGGTGAGCATATACTAGCTCTGGACCCAAGGGATGCCGGAAGCACCCAGACCTTCCAGTGACCTGAGAATGCTGATAGAGACTTGGGGCTGACCTTCCAGAATTTGCTGTGGAAACGCTAATTGGGGCCTCTGGGTCATCAGCTTCCCACCCTTGGGGATAGGCTGCTCACTTCCCTTCCCCTCCTGCACTAATGCATCCTCTAGCCTGGGCTGCCGTGGCACTGACCTACAGAGTAGGGGTTGGCTGCAAGCTTCAAAGGAAGCTCTTTAGGCAGTGGAATATAGGGTGGAGGAAGGGGATGGCCAGGAGCCAAATCTCAGTTTGGGGATGAGGTGGGGGTAGGTCAGAGGCTTCCAGGAGATCATGATATCCCCTGCTTCCTAGAGTGACTGCATGCTAGCTTATACAGGAAGTTTTACACTTCAAAAGAGTTCCCTGTGTTTCTTCTTTCTTTGCTTCTTTCCTTCATCCTTCCTCCACCAGGCCACAGTACAGGCAGAGGAAAACAGAATCAAAAGACTTGCCTGGAATTCCAGCCCACCCCCTTCCTAGCTACCCTGGGCATGCTACTCATCTCTGAGACTGTTTCCTCATCTGTAAAATGGTCATACTCATACCACCCTCATAGGTAGTGGCGAGGGATTAGGTGAAGTCAAATGTATGAAACAGCTGTCTCAGTGCCTGGACACAACAGAGACTCAACAATCTGTACTTTCATAACCATTACTATCCTGTGTGGACAGAGGGGGATGCTTGATGAGTAGGTGCTGCCTACCTTGTGGCCTGGGAGTATAAAGATCCTTGGTCCCTAAGAACATAAGGGCCCTGGCCTCCCTCCCAGATGTAGTAGTCCAGCCCTTGGGCAGGCCCCTTGGGCAAATCCTCACCATGCACTTGCGGTCATCTATGCCCGTCAGATCCTCCTCAAACTCCTTCCCAACCTGGAAGTCCATGATATAGTTCCTGAAAGTACTCAGCGTGCGGATGATCATATGGTCGCCGTCCTGCACAATCTCTTTGTCTGGCTTCAGCAAGTTGGCAATTTTGCGCAAGGCCACATTGACATCTGCAGGAGGTGAGGGGGTAAAGGGGACAGAGAATTGGCAGGAAAATTCAGATAACCGTCTCCAAGGTAGCCGAGGCCTCAGGAGCCGGCTCCTCCCCGGGGCAGAACCTTTGGGGTTTCCTGTTCGCTGAGCTCTGTCTCAGCCAGTAGCCGGTTCTGTGCATTCTTGTTTCTTTTTGCAACAAAGTTTTTCTGGCCTTCTGCTGACCCTTTACAAACAAAAACTAGCAAACTAAACCTAGCTTTCCTAATGAAGTTATCCACGTCTAGAGCCAACTGTTAGATGTTTACCACCGATTAGCCCTAACAGCCCCCACCCTCCCAGTCGGCGGCCGGAGCCCTGTGGCTGCCCGGCGCACGGGGCGGCGGCTAGCCCCGGCGGAGGCTGGCGGGCCACCGGCTGGGGAGGGCTCTGGGGAGCCCAGCCCTCGGCCCCGAGCGGCAGGCCGAGCAGCAGCTTACCGAGGGCGCGCAGGTACTCCTCGAAATTCTCATTTGCCAACATCTTCCAGTACCCGGTGAAGTCGACCGGCATTTCGGGGGCTACTGGGGCGGGACGGCCACGGAGCGGGCACGAGCAGCTCTGGGCTCTGCTGGCGCAGCGGCTACGTACGCGATCCGGGTGGTGGGCGGCCCGGAAATGTGCACCCTCCGGGGGCAGGGGGTTCTGAGGGGCGGCGACAGCTGGATTTCAGGCGCGCACAAAGCCCGCGGGAGGAGCCCTCGCAGCCGTCGCTCCTCCCCCTTCGCGGGGCGGGGCGGGACTGGGGCAGGTGGCGTTGGAGGGCCAGGTTTGTACCTGGCCCGCAGCCACCTTCATTCTGTGACCTGAAGGCCACTTCCAGATGAAGGAGGTAGAGATGGGGGTGAGGAGGAGGGAGGCGCTTTAGCGGCTCTAACTCTGGGTCCTGAGGGATTCCTTCCAATGCCTTGAACTTCTCACATTCAGCAGCCGCTTGAGGGTTAAGACAGTCTCTGGGTTGCTGGAGTGATTAGGAAAGGGGCCACTCACTGATCTTTGCTCGTGGCCAGTAGGGCTGGTGAGCGGCCAGGGTCAGAAAAACTGGGGAGTTGCATTCTGAGCAAGAAAAGTGGGCACTTTTCCGCATCTATCCCCCAAATAAAAGCAAGGTTGATGTTGTTTGAAGTAAGTGTGGCTAAAAAGGCCCTCTGGGTGGTTCCGATGCACAGTGAAGTTTGACATCTCCTGCTTTATGCAAATGTAAGCAATGATCAATATACTGTTGATTTTTTCCCCTCCCTTTTCTTTTTTTTTTTTTATTTTTTTTTAATGTTTTATTTATTTCTAGGAGAGAGATAGAGACAGCATGAGCAGGGGAGGGTCAGAGAGAGAGGGAATCACAGACTCTGAAACAGGCTCCAGGCTCTGAGCTGGCAGTCAGCACAGAGCCCGATGCGGGGCTCGAACCCACGAACGGCGAGATCATGACCCAAGCGAAAGTCGGACGCTTAACCGACTAAGCCACCCAGGCGCCCCTCCCCTCCCTTTTCATCTTATGGCAGTGAAGTATCCCGTAGTGTTCTCGCTTTGCTTTTTTTCACTTAATATATTCTGGAGACCTTTCTACTTCTATACCTAGAAAATGTCATTCTTTTGCGGGATATTCCATTGTTTATCTGGCTTGCCCACCACACCGATTGATATTTATGTTGTTTCCAATCCTTTGCTATTAGAAACAGTTTCACAGTGAAGATCTTTGATCACATTTCATTTCCCACTGGGTAGGTATGTCATAGTGCTTTAAAACCTCTGCCTCTGCCAGTAAGATGACATAATCGTGTGGGTTGACTTTTTGACCCTACATTAAAGACTAAATATCTCTTATAAATTGCTTTTTGCACAAATCAAAGCCTGGGTGACGCAGGTACATTCTCTTCCTCCCCCAGCACTGCCAAGGCTCCCCCACCCCCCAGCCTGGGCTCATGCTGGTCCTCACACTGCATCTTGCTGAGTTAGGAAAAAAATGCCTCTTCCTCAGAGTCGGGGCAGCTTCATGGCAGGGAGTGCCTTGAAATTTAAGCTCCTCTTGCCCAGCTTGCTCTACAGCAGGGTTTCCCATCTATGGCACTGTTGTCATTATGGGCCACACAAGTCTCTGTTGGGGGGGGGGGCTGTCCTATGATGGAAGGATGTTTAGCAGCATTCTTGGCTTCAACCCACTGGATCTCCCCTTTCCCCACAAGGATGCCTCCAGACATCACCAAGTGCCTGGGAGAGGGTACAGAATCACACTGCTCCAGACAGCCGTCCCCCTATCAGGTGGGTTTCCCACCTTGTCTCACCTGGCTCTGCAATGCTCAGGCCATCCATTGTTCACATAGATCCTGGCTCTGCCTCCCTCCCCTAGCCAGCTCAGGCAGCCTGTCCCAGCCCTGCCCAACCTCAAGTGCAAGAAGAAACCCCTGTGGTTCAGTCAGGTGGTTGGGTGGATCCTGGCATGGACTGGGCTCTCTGTGGCATCTACTGAGGGCCAGCCATAACCCTGAGCTTCCTTGTCACCCCGACTCACCAGAACAGAGTATCAGCCAAAGGCTTAAGCAGTGAACTGGCCATTTCTTGGTTACCCACAACTAGTCTAAATCCTTCTTCCCGCTCCTCTGAGCCATCCAGCTCAGCCAGCTGGATTTCTCACCCATCCCAGCCTTTTCCCTCCGTGCTAAGTCTCCCTTAGTGCTGAGATGGTGTATGCCAAGTGCCCCGCACAGCACCTGGCGCACGGCAGTGCCTGGCCCAGTCAGTTCTGGCCCTTTGCTATGCACAGAGTGGTCCCTTCATGCTCCAGGCAGAGGCATGCCCTCCTCACCTGTCTGGTCGTCCTCCGTCCATCCTAAAGAACCAACATCTGGCTACTCCTCCCTCTGGCTACTTTGCACATGTCGTGCTCACCTGACCTTACTCTTCTGAGCTGGCCAGCTGGACACATGGCACTGAATTCAGCCTGGTTGTTGTGCATTTGTCCCCCTGGGGGTCAGTATACTCTTGCCCTCTGGGTCTCCTCCAAAGAGGGCTCTCCCAAGTGTGTCCCCTGCTGGCTGTGCTGTCCCATGCAGTTGGGGGGTGGTTGTGAGAGCAGGCTTTAGGGGCAGAGTTCTTGGTTTGAAAGTGAATGTGTCACTGTCTAGCTGAGTGAGCTTAGGTAAGTTGCTTATCCCTTCTGTACCTTAGTTCCCATATCTGTAAAATGGGGACATTCTGACTACCTACCTCTTAAGGAGGTGAGAAGCAAAGGAAACAACAGATATAAAGGCCATGACACAGAGTATTCCTCCAGACACACTGCTATTTGAGCCAGAGAGAGGGGGCCTTATGAGTGAGGGAAAAGGCAAGGGAAATAAGGGGGCTGACTTATGTCCCCTTCTGGGCCCTTAAGGTCCGTCTAATGAATAGAAATGAAAAGTACTTGGTGAGTGTCATGAAATCATTAGGTATCATCATGGTTATCCTTCTTTGGCCCACTGTCATGGTTAATTTAATGCATTATTCAGTATTTTTTGGAGTTTCTTTTTGTCTGGAGTGCTGTCACTTGGGATATGTAAAGCAAAGAGAGTAACAGTGTTTAAAGAAGGTGGGGGGTGTCGTGTGGAGTTGGCAATCAGCGAGGGCTTCTGGAGGGGGTGAGACTCTGGCTGGATCTTTTTGTTTTCTTAATTTTTTAAAAATGTTCATTTATTTTTTAGAGAGAGAGAGAGAGAGACACCATGAACAAGGGAGGGCAGAGAGAGAGAGGGAGACCCAGAATGTGAAGCAGGCTCCAGGCTCTGAGCTGCCAGCACAGAGCCTCACGTGGGGCCCAAACTCATGGAGTGTGAGATCATGATCTGAGCGGAAGGGCTTAACCAACTGAGCTACCCAGGAGCCCTTGATTGGATCTTGACAATAGCCAGGAAGAGGGGAGGAGAGGCCAGGGGGAGGGAGAGAGGGGAACAAAGGAATGCTGAGGGAGGAGCAGGCTTGTTACTGACTGAAAGGGAGAGAGAGATGAGCACTCTAAAACATCCTAACAGGGCTTGTTTCATTCATACGTCTTAAGAACAACAGTTCCACGATCAGTCCCAAAGAGCCACCAAAACCTTGGAGAAGAGGAAGCAGGACAGTGGGGAGCCACTCTGAGGCTATGTGTATACACTGGCACTGGTAGGGGTCATGAGCAATCCTGGAGTGGAGGGAAGGAGGACAGGAGAAAGCCAAGGGCCCCCGGGGTGAGCTCCTGGGGAGAGGAGAGCTCAGAGGAGCTAAGGAGGAAATGTGCTTTTCATTCTTTAGGGGATCAGTCTGCTCCATGGGGATAAATTAGAGCTCAGGGAGCCATCTCCATGAAATGACTCATTGATTGCCCATGACCCTTATAATCGCCTTGTGTGGTGGGCAGTCCTGTCCCTGAGTCACTGAGAGGTCAAAGCAGCTTGCCGGGTGTCCCTAGTTGTTGGGGCAACAGATATTCCTCAGGGAGAAGGGGTTGGAACAGAGAGCCCTGGAACAGACCCTCAGGCTCTGTCTCTCCCCAAAAGATGCTCCTCAAACTATGCAGGGGCAGAAAGAACCTTCCAGCCCCAGCCCCAGCCCCACCCTCTCTACAGGTCTCCCACACCCAGAGACTTGAGTCTCCCAGCAGGAGACAGGTGGCTCCATATTCCTCCCTCGTGTTTATAAAGAAAGCCTTCCTCATCGGACACCACACCCCTGCTTCTCTTCTGAAGGGCTCATTTTATTTTGGAGACTTAAAAAAAACATCTTCTCTTTTCCTGTGTTCCAATATGTCTCTGGAGTTATTTTATGGAGAACGATCCGGCTCCCATCCCTGAGCTGTCATGGTGTCATCTGTGAGGTCAATGTCTGAAGGGATGAGAGTGGCCCGACAAAGTTGCCTTCCTGTGTTGGGCCGTGTTCAGGAGTGAGAGGGTTTGTCAAGAGGCCTCTGGGGCTGAGGAAGCACCGAGGTCTACTGAGGATGGTTTTCTTCGTTGGGCTCATGAATATGCAGATGTGCAAATGACACACCAGGTCTACAAGCAGCTGAATCTTACACCCACTTTGTGAGGGTCGCCTGGGATTTATTTTTGTCTAGAGAATGGTTCCGCAGAATGGGTCAGTCACCTTTCATCGACACACGATTGTTTCTATAAATTGTGACATACACTGCATGGAGAGTGTCTCCTTTCCTACCCTTTCCTTTCTTTTTTATTTTCCTTTCTTCCCTCTCATTCTTTTTATTTTTCTTTCTTAACTATTTTATTATGGACAATTTTGAACCTACATAAACACAGAGAGGATTGTGTATGGAACTTGCATGGATTCACTACCAGCTTGAACAGTTATGAACCCATGACCAATCCTGTTTCATCTATATTCCCACGCACACCCCATTTCCAAAATTATTTGGAGGCAAAGACCAGACATCTACAGATCACTTCATCTGGAAACGTTTCATGAAGTATCTCTAAAAGACTCATTAAAAACAATAACACAACACCATTAGCACAACTAAAAACCAATAATACAATTCCTTAATGTCAGAAAGTGCTCACTTATCTTGTAATTTTTTTTTTTTAGTTTGAGTAAGGATCCGAACAAGTTTCATACATTGCCTTTGGTTGATATTTATCTTTTATTTTCGGTTTATCCTTGCATTTAAAAATATAAATATAGGGACACCTGGGTGGCTCAGTTGGTTGAGCCTCTGACTTTGGCTCAGGTCATGATCTTGCAGTCTGTGAGGTCGAGCTTTGTGCTGACAGCTCAGAGCCTGGAGCCTGCTTCAGATTCCATGTTTCTCTCTCTCTCTGCCCCTCCCCCACTGATGCTTTGTCTCTTTCTCTCTCAAAAATAAATAAAACATTTCAAAAACATTAAAAAATATATAAATATAAATATAGTCATATTTTCCCTTACTTAGACGAGTAGTGGCATATACTTTTTTTTAACTTAATAAAATCAGTCACAGTAATACAGAGAGAGCTTCGTCCTTCCCTTCTGTGGCAGCAGAGCGCTCCATTGTGTGGCTGTGCCATAGCCCATTGAACACCCCCCCCCATGATGACTGTGTCCAGACTTTTGCTGTAATAAATGGGGCTGCAATGAACAGGTTAAGTCTTCTTATGTTTTAGCGAGTGTATCTTTGGGATAGATTCCTAGAGGTGGGATTGCTGTGTCATAGGACAAAGACTTTAAGTACTTTTGCTAGATATTGCCAGATTTCCTCCCTAGGATTGTACCATTTCACCAGCAGTGATGCATGATAGAATCTGTTTCCTCACTAACAGATTGTGTTATCAAAAGCTTGGATTTTTGCTGGTTGAAAAAGGGTATCTCAGAGCAGTTTGTCTTGCCTTTGGGGAGGATTTTTGATGCCACGAGGTGAGCAGTCGTTGTCTTCTGTGGCCAGGATTGTAACAGCCCCAGTTGATGCCCTCTGTGCATGTGAATGACCATCCCTACAGGGTAGAACTGCTGAGCACAGATACGACTTCTGAGCTTGTTTTATTAAGTTGTGTTTATAAACCTCATCTGCCTGTTACCTCATGTGAATAACTACTCAGTGTAACATGAATGCCAGAAATGGTGTATGAGACTCAGGTCTCCAAGGAGAACAGGGCCTCCCAGGGTCTGAAAAGGTGGGACGTGCCCCATGGGCCCCATCTATGTCCATCATCTTGGGAGGCTTCCCACTGAGTCATGCCAGTGCCCAGTTTTAGGGAAGGGGGGTTACTTTCATATGTCTTCCTGCTATCCCAGCTGCAGGGTGGTGTGGCAGCTCCCCAGGGTTGCTGCTGATGGCGAGAGCACCTTGGAAAAGATGGTATGGAAGGTGACTCCTGACAAGGGTCTTGTCTACAATGAGGATGTGGCCCAGTGGGCAGATCCAGGTCACTCAATGGGGAGATGTTGGTGGTGGTGGAGTTTTATGAACAAAATGCTTTCTACTTTATCTACCCTGCCCACCTCTGCAGTCTTATATCATTTTTACAAAGATATCTGGGTCCCAACATTTCAATCCTCTATCCCCATAGACCTTTATTTGCAAGGAGAATGCCTCCTGGAAATGAAGCCTGGGTCCCGTGGAATCCTGTGGTTTTGGTGAGAGTGGGCAAAGATGTGGGAGTGGGGGGATCAGCCATAAACTGGTGGAAGCCCTCGAACGTGAGTTCCAAGGCTGTGCCTTGGGGACTTGAGGAGGTGGCTGTGCTGGAGGTCTCTGGACCCGACGGCCCTCTACAGGGGTGGAGATCTTCTGGAGTAGAAGCTCACCAACCAGATGACAGGACTGGGAGTGTTCTAGTGGAGTTACAGACGTCTAACAGGATGGTCCCCTGGGCATTGGTTCAGCTGGGGGACAGCATCTTGTAGAGCAGCACAGCTGGTAGGTAATCAGAAGAGGTCATTCTCCTCTGATTTCAGTCTTTAAATGACCATTTCATCCTCTGGGAAATATGGTAGATGGAATGACCAGAGATGTCATGATCCCATGCTTGCCATGTCCTGATGGCAATATGGGATTGTTTTTTGGTCAGAAGCTATTTTACTAAAAGAATTTTTAAGTGAGATGTCACTAGCATTTAGATTGTACCAGGGTCGCTAAAAGGTGGGAAAAGGGTCAATGTAATTTATCTGCCCAACAGCTGGCCAGTCAGTATACCTCGCTTGGGACATGCCCATAAAGGGACAAAGATGGGTGGAGGGGGCAGCTTATCTGAGAAGCTGGGCAGCTAGGAGCAGCCATTGCTGAGTTTTACATCCAAGACTAAGTAAAGGCAGATTTTTGACACACGTGTGTTTGCTTTGTTTCCAATAGGCCCGTGGACCAGTGGCTGTTTAAAGGTGGCCCACGTTTTTGTTTTTGTTTTTGAAATCACTTTTCTTAAGCAGTCTTTCTTAACTACTTGAGGGGCTGAGATCTAACAGGAGATTTATAAATTTTGTGTTTTCACTTTGATCATAACTCATCAAATATATTTTTGGCCAGTGATAAATTTGAAAAAAAAATCACCTATATATATTCACAACTTTCCCCACTTCCCTACTTTTTATGGAAGATGGTGGTTTTGTGTACTTTACCCTGGGCCTTCTTATGGAGCTAATAAGAGGTGCTGGGTGAAGGAGAGGACTGGAGGCAGCCCAGAGAGGCTGACTTAGGGGACAGAGAAGGACCAGGCAGCTGCCTTTGGAAGAAGAGAAGAGACCAGAAAGGGTGAGGGATAGTAGAAGTGGGTGAGGAGATGAAGTCCTTGCAGAGCTGAGGACTCTCAGAAATAATTGTTATGACCATATATGCACTTTGTGCTGATTATTGAACTCTGGCTAAGATATGACTCTGCTGGGTCCTGGTTTTCAGGAGAAAATGAGGTTTAGGGAGGTTTTGTGATTTGTGCGAGGTCACATGTGTGGAGTGGCAGAGCTGGGGACTGAATTTGTGTCTGGTTCTGTCTGACCCCAAAGCCCAAGGTCTTAACCAGCTACTGTTTCCTAGTAAGGCAAAGAACTATGGGGGCCTTGACATCCTAGATCTGATAAATAAGTCCGCAGAAGAAAATCCCGGAAAGAAAGTACGTCTCCTAAGTCATCATCAATATGGAAGCAGAACTTGACTTCCCATGTGGAATGAAAGCGCAGGGTATATATTCTAAGCAGAAAAATCTATAAACGGTTAAAGATTAATGCACCTTAGTGAGGCTCTGGCCAGATTTAAAAAGAACAAATCTTACTAGACCAATGTTTTTGCGTTCTTGGGGCAGAATTATACAATGAGGGATGTAAGGGAGACAGCTGGTCAAACACACATTGATTTCTAGGAAGCACGTGACCGAACCCTCTGAGGGCTGCCCTGAGAGCAAGTACAGAGCAGGGCTGTGCTGACCTGTGGGGAGGGGGAGGTGGCCTCAGAGGCGAGGCCGGTGGAGGAGGGGCGAGGGAAGGGGTGTAAGGTAGAGCAGGATCCCTGATCGGTTCTGGACTGACCTCAAAGCCTTAGCCTAGGTCCTGTCTCTTTAGAAACTCTGGAGGGTGAAAATGCTTTTTAAGTAGCCGGTGGAAGGGAAAGCCAAAAAGGGAAGAAATAGGCAAGGAGCACATTGATTTGGGGACAGAAAACACATTCCAAATTGCGTTATAATAGTCTTTGTGAAGACCCTTCCCATCTGTGAGCTTCCTTCTTGCTCCATGCCTGCCCACTGCCCCTGGAATGACAGAATCCAGTGGAATAGCACACCTGGATTTTAGAGTCAGACTGCTTTTGAATCTCAGGCCCACTGTTTCCTAGCTGTGTGATCCTGGGCAAGTCCCTTGATGTCTCTGAGATATCATCTCATAGAGTAGTTTTGAGGATTCTGGAACACATGTCCTCAGTAAATTCTAGCTTCCTTCTCTTCTTTGTCATCCAAGGCCTTTGACCATGTGGCCTCTGTTTTCATTCTGTCTTGTCTGTACTTCTTTCCCTTGTAATAAGTCATGTCACCCTTCCTTTGTCTGCCCCCCCCACCCCCCAGTGGCTTAGTGTCCTAAGCTCTCAGCCCAGCCTTACTCTCTTAGATCCTTTGGCCTAAACATGCTTCTTCCCTTCCCCTGGATTCTAAGAGCCCAGGCTCTGCTGGTCATGATGTTTCTTCCACACTGCCTCAGGAGGACAGAGCCCTTTCTCATGTGCATACATGGGGCACACCTGTTGATGCTCTGTGGCCAGAGACTGCATCATAATTCCTTCCATAATCTTCATAGCACCTTGTCACGAGCTGGACACACAGGAACATGAGCTCAGCAGCTACTCAGCAGAAGACTGGGGGTCAGGTGTCAAAGCTGTGTGTTTATGGGTGGATCGTTTTTACAAAAGCTTACTGAGCACCTCGTAGGTGCCTGGAGCTGGGCGAGGTGCTGAGGATGAAGCCCAGAGTGAGACGCCGCCCTAAGGAACGTGGGTCTAGTGGGAGACCGTAGCGTGAAACGAGCAGAGGCTTGGGCTGAGTGCTTCCAGGACACGCGGGCGCTTGAGCGTGGGGACAGAGTTTAGAAGGATGAGCAGGGCTTTGCCAGACAGTGGGGTGGAGAGGACACTCCCAAGAGGGGATGGCACATGCAAAAGCAGGGAGGTGTAGCAAAGCCTGGGATCTTCAGGGAAAGTGGGATAATCAAAAGTGGTGGCAGCATGGTTGAGGCGGAGCCGTGGGGGCTGAGGGATGGCCTGGTCTGACACAGTGCAAGAGAATGTGGAGCAATGAGTAGGGCCAGGTCATGGAGAACCTTCTCTGCTGGGACAAGCCATGCAGACTCTACCTGTAGGGAATGGGGAGTCACTGACGGGTGTAAGCACAGGAGTATCACCACAGAGGAAAAGGGTAAAGGAGAGGTCTGCAGTCTGGTAACAGGCCTAACAGGTCGGGGAGGGAGCCTTTGTGCAAGCCTGCCAGCCAGCCCAATACGATGCCTTCCCCTTTGCTCGGAGCGGGTGCAGTGGGCTGGAGAGCGGCTCATTCTGCCTGCCAGGAGAGTTTAAGAGCTGCACGGTGGCAAGCTCAGTTGTCCTGTTGTGGTGTCACCATGTCCCTGGGCTCCAGGTAGGAGAGTGGGATGTGAAAGCCATCTGCCCACCTGTCCATATATCCACCATCCGACCAAACGACCTGCTTTCTTCCACCTGTCAAACATACCAGGAACAATGTTTGCCTGCAAACTGCTACGTCTCTCTATGGTGAAGGAGTTCCTGAAATTCATTATCACAAATTATCTATAGAAATAAAGAGATGGATATTGCTTTGGTTTGTATGAAAGATAATGAAGGTGACTCCCTGCAAAATAAGAAAATGAGAATTTCAGCAGTTCTATGAGTCTCCTTTAAAAAAATCAATTTACTCAGGGTTGCCTGGGTAGCTCAGTTGTTTAAGTGTCTGACTCTGGATTTCAGCTCAGGTCATGATCTCACCTTTTGTGAGTTCGAGCCCTCGATTGGGCTCTGGAGCCTGCTTGGTATTCTCTCTTTCTCTCTGCCTCTCCCACAGTCACATGCATGCACTCTCTCTCTCAAAATAAACATTAAAAAACAGAGAAAATCTTAAAAAAATCTAGTGTCTACAATCATCAATTAGAATAAAAAGTACACACAGCATTTAACCCAGAAATACTTGGGAATCTATCCCACAAAAGCACTGGTTTATAAGGGCTTATGCAGAAGGTTATTTATTGCAGCATTGTTTGTAACAGAAAAAAACTGGGGGAAATGTTAGATAAGAACCTCCTAACGTCCTTTGAGTAGTGTTCCACATGTTACTAAGTGTATATGTATAAGACGGATTGTATGTGTAAACATGCTTCGAAAACACTGGTCCATACAATGTTAAACAGGTGTGCTTTTCATGGGCTTCTCAGAGCTATTAAGATCCTTATTAGGTATTATTTTCTGAAATATTTACTGAGCCAGGAGTTGTGCTAGGGGCAAAGAGCAATGATCAAGACAAATTCTTGCTTCTGGAGAACTTTGAACGCATCATTTCCAGAGCGATGAAATTCTCTTACAAGAGAAGGGTAGGGAGTGGGCAGGTCTAACTTCCTGCAAGAGAGCAAGGCGAGGCAGAGAAAAGAAGACAAAATGGGAATCAGCCCAAAGAAGGGATGCAGAGAGACAGCATTCATGGGCGGGCGGGGAGTGGGGGTGTCGTGGGGACCACACAGGGAAAGCGCTGATGGAAGGAGAGGTGTGGATGTGGGACGCTGAGCAAAGCAGGGCTGCAGCAGTGCGCCGTGGGGCCTGGGGGCTTGGGGGCTGGGGCAGCCCCCCAGGAGTCAGGTCTTCACTCCAAGAGCGAAGGAAGCAAAGGAAGCTTAGATGTTAAAAAAAATACCTTTATTGAGGTATCATTTAAATACCACAACGTTTATCCACTCAATGTGCATGGTTTGATGAGTTTTAGTAAATTTATAGAGTTGTGCGACCATCACCACAATCTAGTTTTGGAACATTTCAATCTCCCCCCGTCCCTCTCCCCGCCCCCTTCCCCCAAGTTCCCTGCGCCCGCCTGCAGTCAGCCAGCCTTCACTCTCACCTTCGTGCAACCGCTGGTCAGCTTTGTGCCTCTATCTATAGTTTTGCCTTTTCTAGAAATTTCATATAAATGGAATCCTACAATTTTGTTGTCTTATTGTCTGGCTCCTTTCACTTAGTAGGTTTCTGAGAGTCATCTGTTTACTGCAGGTATCTATCACTGGTTCCTTCTTTTAGTTGCTGGATAATTTTCCAATGCAGGGATACAATACATTTATTATCTGTTTACCAGTTGAAGAACATCTGAATTCTCCCAGTTTTTGAATGGGAGAATTCCCATTCAAATGAATACTACAATGAATACTGCTGCCATAAATATGGATATACAAGTGAGTGGACACATGTTTGCATCTCTTTGGACAGATTCTTGTCAAAAAAAAATTTTTTTTAATGTTTATTTATTTTTGAGAGAGAGAGAGAGAAAGAGAGAGAGAGAGAATCAGCTGGGGAAGCGCAGAGATAGGGAGACACAGAATCTGAAACAGGCTCTAGGCTCTGAGCTGTCTGTCAGTGCCGAGCCTAATGTGGGGCTTGAACCCACGAAATGGGAGACCATGACCTGAGCTGAAGTCAGATGCTTAACTGACTGAGCCACCCAGGCGCCCCTGGAAAGATTCTTAAGAATGGAATTTTGTTGGCAGATTTTAACCACTCATGGAGGTGCAAAGTGGTCTCTCAAGACTGATAGTGCCAAGTATCTGCTGTGTGCTCATTTGTCATCCATATATCTTCTTTGGTTAAGTGTCTAGTTTCTGGGATTCCACATCTGGTGGCTCTCTTGAAGGACTCTCAGGACTCTGGGGCCATATCCTCATGGCAGTGGGTCATTACAGTGAAAGGACACAGCAGGGACCAGCCAGGGGAAAAGACACACCAGGTCGAGCACAGGGGAGTCCACGTGAAGGTTTCCAAAATTCTCCTCTGGGGGTGGGGGCCGGGACCACACAGAACACACTTCTCCTTCTACCACTGAAATGCAGCAACAGTCTGCAGTGTTTCCACCAAGGGAAGTCTGTTTGAGACTCTGAACCCAGGGGTTTTATTGTGGGCCAGTGATGCAGGCACTTTGCCTGCCAGACCAGCCACGATTTCTGAAACTCCAAGCTCATAGGAGAGCAGGTATTCACTATAAGTCACACTGTTTGTACCAGTCTAGGCAGGCTGGGGCAGCAGGGTTCAGTGCTCCAGGTAGACAACACGCCTTCTCAGTTAGAATAGTAGGCAGCAATCCAAAAGCCAGTTTCTCGGATACTGGCCCAAGGCCAGTGTCATCAGCAGGCTTTTTCTAAACAGCCATGTCAGGCCTACTATGTTAACTAGCTTTCTCCAACACACATCTAGTCCAATCTTTGGATCATTTTTAATTGGATTTTTAGTCTTCTTTTTTTTTAATGTTTATTTATTTTGAGAGAGAAAGGGAATTGGGAAAGACAGAGAGAGAGAAAGAGAGACCGGTGATATAGCAAAGACAATGGGGAGAAAGAGAATCCCAAGCAGGGTCTGTGCTGTCAGTGGAAAGCCCAACTCAGGGCTCAATCCCGAGAACCACACAATCATGACTTGAGCCTAAATCAAGAATCAGATGCCTATGGGGTGCCTGGGTGGCTCAATCAGAAAAGCTTCCAACTCTTGATTTTGGTTCAGATCATGATCTCACGGTTCTCGAGTTTGAGCCCCTCATCGGGCTCTGTGCTGACAGTGTGGATTCTGCTTGGGATTCTCTCTCTCTCTCTCTCTCTCTCTCAAAATAAATAAATAAAATACATTAAAAATAAAAGAGTCAGGTGCTTATCTGACTGAGCCACTGGAGCACTCCAAGTCTTCTTATTTTTGAATTTGTTGGAGATCTTTACATATTCTGGACATAAGTCAGTTACTAGATTTACATTTCTGTAAATGCGTTCTCCAAGTCTGTGACTTGTCTTCCATTTTCTTAATGGTGTCTGTGGAAGAGTCTGGGCAGGAGGCATTATGACCAGGTCTGTGTGCAATCACAAAACTGCCCTGGTTCATTTGTGAGGAACAGACTGCAGGGGCCCACCATGGTTGGGGAGATCCATTACAGTAGCCTGGCTATGAGTTGATGGTGGTCTGGGCTGGGGATGCCTGAAGGGATGGAGAGAAGAGGCTGCGTGTGAGGAATGCACAGAAAGTAAGACCAGAAGGGCATGTAGACACACAATATGGATTTTACCAGAAGGAAAGCTGGGCTCTCCAGACTGGTCCACAGGACACCATATTATTATAATTATTGTTTTTAATAGTGAAACCCCCATTAATTTCTGGGATTTTAGCATTCTGATAATTTAAGAAAGGGTTCCTTTCTGGGTTTCACAGTCTGTGGTGCCATGAACAAGACTTTCTGGGGTTATTTTAGCAATTCTTTTTTTTTTTTTTTAATGTTTTATTTATTTCTAGGAGAGAGAGAGACAGCGTGAGCAGAGGAGGGTCAGAGAGAGAGGGAGACACAGACTCCGAAATAGGCTCCAGGCTCTGAGCTGGCAGTCAGCACAGAGCCCGACGCAGGGCTCGAACCCACGAACGGCGAGATCATGACCCAAGCGAAAGTCGGACGCTTAACTGACTAAGCCACCCAGGCGCCCCTATTTTAGCAATTCTAAACTGTTCTGAAGTGTGCGGCGATGTGCCTTACTATAGATTGTTTATTAGTCACACACGGGTATCCGTAATGTGAACTTTGGTCCAAGAAAATAAAGTCATGACTGAAATTGAACACAGGGGGTGCATGGAGACCCTTGCAAAGAGTGAAGGCAGAGACGCTGTTAGCATAGGGAGTGCAAGGCCAGGGATGAGGAAGTTTATGTTCATGTATTAACCCAATTATCAAACAGACCTTGCCAATCTGGAGCACTAGTGGTTTAAAATGGGATTTCACATCATTCTGTTCCAAGGGACACCGACAGTATCATAAATGGAAAGTTCTTTCCTCGGGCTGGAATGCAGAGCTCCTCTCCTTTGGACAGCGCCTGCTGTCACAGGAGAACCTTTATTTAAGGCTGGAAATTCTACTTACCCAGGAGGCCAAAACACTGGGCTTCTGTTCTTGCAAAATAAACAAAACACCTTGGCAAACTAGATGCAAAGAAGGCCTGAGGGAATGGAAAGGAATGTGAAATCAGGTATGCGGGTCAGTGTCAATGCAATAAATCAGGAGTGTGGTGGTGATACATATTTTCTCCTCTGATACTAAAAAAAGGGAGGCTACATGAATCAATGAGACAAAGAGTCTAGATATTGAGAGAGATATATATGCATGTGTACGTGTGTGTGTGTGTGTGTATTTATATCTACTTTATTATAAAATAGATTTTGTTGTGTTGTTTTCTTTTAGAAGGAGACAATGTAAAGGCTCAGAAATGGTGGGAGCCACATGAGACAGCCATGAATCAGAGAGATGAGGGCATCTCGTCCGAGCCTAGGTGGGCCCGGTGCCCTGAACCTATGGAAAGGTGGGGCAGGGCGAAGGTGGCATGCCAGGGTGCCTGCTGTGAGGTGCACACTGCAAGAGTAAACCCCTTCCTTAAGGACTTGATGAATCTAGATCATCATGCTGCTCACTCTGCCCTCTCCTGCCTCAGGGCTTTTGCATATGTTATTCATGCTGCCTGAAAGCCCAGGGGCCTCCACCCATCCCCAAGTCTTGTGAATTTCATCTTTCCATTCTCAAATCCATCCTCTCTTCCCTGCTTTCTATACTCTGTTAGCAGGAGGAATCACTGATGTGTTATGGAGTCTAAACTTTGTACAATTTTGAAGGCCACTTTTCAGAAAAAGAATAAAAGTCATGAATGTGAAATTAGATCCCCACATGATTAAAGGCCCCTCCGGGGTGTTGGAAAGGGCTCAAGCAAGTGAGGGACTAGCTTTAGCTTCCTTAACTTCGTGCGAAGCTGGGCCTCTAGGGCTGCATGGCACACTGTGTATGGGTCTTGACGACCCTCATTCTAGTCTGTAGTCTAATGTGTAGTCATGTGAATATTTGATTCCTCTCCACCTTCCCACCAGACTGCAAGCCTCCCCAGAGGAGAGGCTGTTTTGCTCATCATTATACTCCTAGTGTTATCTAGGGCCTGGTACATGAGAGGCGCTCAATAAATGCTTCGAATAAATGAATGCTGAATTTTGAATCACAATAATTATAATCACAGAACTTCTAGCTTCCACTCATTGAGAGTCTCCACCTGCCAGGCTGTGGATGTCAGTTCAGTACTGAGGGTGCCGGGTTTGCTCGAAGTCTCAGCCTGTAAAAACACGGGAGAGAAAGCCACAATGGGCACGTGGAAGTAAGGGAGACTGAAGTTGAGGGTGCCTCTGGGTCAAGGACCTGGCTTCTCATTCCCACTGTCAACAGCACTGTGTCCCCCAGAATAGACATGACTTGATGAGTGGTGGGGACTCCTCTCAAACTAGTCCTTAATTCTAAAGACAGTATTCTAAAGCTGCTGCTTGTGGATCTTTCCTGTTGAGAAATGGAGGAAACCCTCCTCACACTCATACCCCCACCCCAGCCATGTCCTTGAACCAGTGGGTCTCAGCCAGCATAATTATTTTGTGCCCCAGGGGGGCATTTGGAAGGGTCCAGGGTCCTTGTTGTTGTTACATTTACAGATGGTGGGAAGTACCCCTAGTATCTAAGGCGACGCTGCTCAGCATCCGAATTGCACTGGGAAGCCAGTGCTGGGAGGACAGCAGAGGATGATCTGACCCAGAACGACAATATTGCTCAAGTTGAGAAATCCTGCCTCAAACCCACACGATCCCTCTCTACCCTGTTTTTGCTGGACACTACAGCTTTTTGCATCCTTTCTTTATTTTTTTTTAATATTTTTATTTATTTCTAGGAGAGAGAGAGAGAGAGACAGCATGAGCAGGGGAGGGTCAGAGAGAGAGGGAGACACAGACTCTGAAACAGGCTCCAGGCTCTGTGCTGGCAGTCAACACAGAGCCCGACGCGGGGCTCGAACCATGAACTGTGAGATCATGACCTAAGCAAAAGTCGGACGCTTAACCGACTAAGCCACCCAGGTGCCCCGCATCCTTTCTTTCTTTAAAGTTTATTTATTTTGGGAGAGAGAATAAGCAGGGAAGGGGCAGAGAAAGAGAGAGAGGGAGAGGGAGGATCCCAAGCAGGCTCAGTGCAGAGCTGGACATGGGGCTCGATCCCACGAACTGCGAGATCACAACCTGGGCTGAAATAAGGAATCAGATGCTTAACCCACAGAGCCACCCAGGTGCCTGAGCTGTTTGCTTTCTATACTCCATACAGAATAGTGGGAAACTGTTGCTCAGAGGTAAGGAGAGAGATATTCACCAGAGTAAACATCATGCAATTTCAATCAGATATTCAGTTTATTAAAAACTAAAACTAGTATTTATTGTAACAGGCACTGTTCTAGGTCATGTTGAATGGCTTGGGAATCTTATGAAAATGCAGATTCTGAGTTAGTAGGTCTGGGGTGGGGCCTGAGAGTCTGCATTTCTATCCCAGGGTATGCAAACCCTGGGTCCTGTGACCATGTTTGTAACAGCACACTTCTGGGCACAAAGGATACATCAATAAACATAATAAAGACCCTCTGCCGTTGGAGAGCTTCCAGTGTGGCTAGCAGTGAATTGGACCCAAAGAAGGGTGGGCAGGGCAGGCTGAAGCGGGGCACTCAGAGCCTGAGAAAACCAGAGCTAGACGAGAATTTTTTTTAATGTTTTTGTTTTGTTTTGTTTTAAATTTCTGAGAGAGAGAGAGAGACACAGCGTGAGCAGGGGAGGGTCAGAGAGAGAGGGAGACACAGAATCCAAAGCAGGCTCTGGGCTCTGAGCTGTCAGCACAGAGCCCGATGCGGGGCTTGAACCCACAAACCGAGATATCATGACCTGAGCCGAAGTCAGACACCTAACCGACTGAGCCACCCAGGTGAATTTAAAGACTGTCTAATCCAGGGTGCCTGGGTGGCTCAGTTGGTTAAGCCTCCGACTTTGGCTCAGGTTTGTGGGTTCGAGCCCCGCGTCGGGCTCTGTGCTGATAGCTCGGAGCCCAGAGCCTGCTTCAGATTCTGTGTCTCTCTCCCTCTCTCTCTCTCTCTGCCCCTCCCCCACTCACATTCTCTCTCTCGAAAATGAATAAACATTAAAAATTAAAAAAAAAAGACTGTCTAGTGAAACTGCCCCATTTTAGAGTTTGGGAAACTGAGGCTTACAGTGGGGAAAGGAGCTGGTCAAAGTCACACAGCTGGCTGTGAACAAGGCTGTTTGATTCCTATTCCCCTGGATTATCAGGGTTCTTAGAGACCCCGTGGGGTGCAGAGCTCAGTCAGAGTGGGGAACGGCTAGCAGATTTAGAGCTTGCAGGGGGGTGGAGGTGTAGGGGAGTCCCACCTCCCGCCCACCAGGAGGGCCCCACTACTCTAGACCCAGGAATCCTGATTGCCTACTTTACTCCTCTTTATCATGCCACACACATGAACACTGGGATATGTTTGGGGAGATACTAGATTCTTCCTGACTGGCCCTTTGTTTTTCTGCATGACTAAATCCATAGCAAGGATGAATGAGGGTGAAAATATGGAGCAGCAGTAAATTCTGAATGCATCCGGTCATTTGGTCAGTAAGTGTAAAGAGCAAACTCAAACAGAATTAGGCCAATTAAAACCTCTTCTTAATCAGGAGTGGAATGAAAATCCTGAACACACATGAGGTGTCTTTTCTCATCCTTCAGAGCCCACCTGAACAGAGCCATCGACCCAGAGCTTCAGATTAGAGCCCTCTTTGCAAGATGTTGAAAACAATTGCTTCTCCATTGCTAGTAGCTGGGAATATAAACTTTTATGAATTCATATCAGTTCCACTGCAACAGTAGCAAATTTCATAGAGTAGCTAAAAAGAAGAGCAACATCTGGTATATCAGGCATTAATAATATAACAAAGGAAGAAAAAAGAGAAACTTTTCATTAGTATTTTTGATGTCAATTTATTATTTATCCCTTTACCAGTATTCAAATAGGCAGGTAGTCATAAAACATTCAAAAAGATCTTTTAAAATAGTCAAGGCATCTGTTTTACCTCCGTTCCTTTTTGGAAATTTGGAAATCAGGAGTCCTGGCATTTATTTAAAAAGTCCTGTTAAAAAGATATTTTGATATCTGCCGTATCAAAAATATTGTTTGAGCGTCACTACTTAGAAAGATTTTAGTTTAAATTTTATCTACAGTCTGGGCAGGCAGACAGTGGTTCTTAAGGGAAGATTCAAAGTAAATGGGCAAAGTGCTGTTTCCAAATGCTTGACTCCTCAATTAGCAGTATTTTGTTGCAACAAGGCGTTGACAGAGCCCACCGTTTGGTAATTAGCATCCTGTCAAGTCTCTCCAATCAAGACCAGCAGGCTGCACCTGGTCCTAGTTAACAAACGTGCGTGGGCCATTCTGATCTGACCCTCAGGGGCCCGCGCCTCTTGCAGAACCACCTTCAGCGCGCATGGCACAATCAGCGTTTACCAAATAAGAAGGCCTTGCACCGGGCAGTTCCGAGAGTTTTTGTCTAGCCCTAATGGCCTGTTGCACCATTTTAGCTTCTTCGATAAATGTCCATTCTTGTGTAGATGCCTGTTCCTCCCAAAAGAAGGTATCTCATCCTGGGAAAGAAGACCCCTCTGAAATAAAATCGTTGTCTATATAAAACAAAGGAAAAATGGAAAAGCAAAAAACAAAAAACAAAAAAACTACAAAAAACAAAGAAACCGAAGACCTTAGCTGCTCTTCACTGAGGAGGAGCTCGTGGAAGAGTGGCTGGGTCTCCCCAGCCTGTCGTTCCTTCATTTCTCTGGGTGCTGTTGTCTTTCTAGGAACTGTCCCCTGCGTAGAGGTTGTGCTCCTTGATGTAGGTGATGACGGCGTCTGGGAGCAGGTATTTGACGCTCTGCCCTTGGCTCAACGCCCTCCTGATATACGTGGAGCTGAGCTCATTCTGCACGGGCTCCCTGACCAAGTGAATGTTGTGCTGGTACCTCTGCAGGATGGCTGAAGCTGAGATGTATTCCTTTGGGTTGTGACCCGTCCTGCTCACACACACCATGCCAAACTTCTCCACTATTTCCTGGATATGTGCGTCTTTCCAGAGGTTGGGGGTCTGGAAGCTCTTCAGGAAGTCTGCCCCGCAGAGGAGCTTCAGCTCAGGCACAGCTGGAAAAACAAGGGTGGATCCCTACAAGGTTACAGGAGGGTCACGGCCAGTAAAGATAACATCATATTCCATTTGAAAAGGGCAAAAAGTGCTTTTCTTGGAGTGTATTGGGAAGTCAGCCGGCTACACTGTGTTCATGACTGAAGTGTGTAAGACGGTCTGAAGCTACTTCAGGGACATACAGTTGTAAGTAATAATCCAATCAATAAATGTTGTGTTTAATAGTGGCGAAGTACTCTGGTAAACAGAGGTGGAGGTTCTTCAAAAAATTAACATTAGAACTCCCCTATGACCCAGCAATAGCACTGCTAGGAATGTACCCAAGGGACACAGGAGTGCTGATGCAGAGGGGCACATGGACCCCAGTGTTCATAGCAGCACTTTCAACAATAGTGAAATCATGGAAAGAGCCTCAATGTCCATCAACTGACAGATGGATCAAACAAATGTGGTTTATACAATGGAATACTACATGGTGATGAGAAAGAATGAAATCTGGCCATTTGTAGCAACGTGGATGGACCTTGAGGGTGTTATGTTGAGTGAAATAATTCAGGCAGAGAAGGACAGATACCATATGTTTTCACTTATATGTGGAACAGGAGAAACTTAATGGAGGACCATGGGGGAGAGGAAGGGTAAAAATAGTTGGGGAGAGGGTGGGAGGCAAACCACGAGAGACTCTTGAATGCTGAGAACAAACTGAGGGCAGATGGGGGTGGGGGAGAGGGGAAGAGGGATGATGGGCATGGAGGAGGGCACTTGTTGGGATGAGCCCTGGGTGTTATATGGAAACCAACTTGACAATAAACTACAAAAGAAAAATAATAAATAGTGGCAAAGTGCCAAGAAATCAAAACAACTGTGTTGTTGTTGTTTTTCCTCAGTATTCTACCAAAAATTTGTCTGTGGTTGCTGAACCCCATGGCAGTGGTCCAAAGGTGGCTGTGAACCCTGTCTTCTGATAGAAGGTATGGTTGTAAAATCTCTAGTCCTAACAAGTTGTGGGTTTCAGGCAAATTGCTGCCTTTCTCAAAGTCTATTTCAGCCCTAACACCTGATACCTTTATAAGTAAAATCTCATTAAGGTTAACGAAAAAGGTTATTTGGATAACCAAAAGCCAGTGACCTTTTCATGTGTTCTCAATACAAAGCTCTAGAACAACTAATCAATGTGGATAATCCTCTGGCATCTGTTCTAACAGAATGATGGTTGTAATGATAAAAGAAAACCTAACGTTGACTGGGTGCTCATTACGAGCACTATCACTAAGCGCTTGATGTAGTTGCTCCTCAGAACAGTTTCATGAGGTAGGCATTATTGTTGTGCCCATGCTGCAGAGAGGGAAACAGGCACAGAGAGGCGACTGCTTGCCTCAAGTCACTCATTTAGGCACAATCAGGATCCAACCAGAGAGCCCGCCTCCAGGTGGGGCATTTGTAACTTCTGGGCTCTGTCGCCTCCTGCTGGAGGAAATTGTACATGCATCAGAACCAAGAAGCCCTTCCTTGATTTTCCTGGCACTTTTCAAAGGGCTAGTTTGGAAAGGAAAAAAAAATCAAGTCCAGGCTTGAAGCAAACACTAGGATCTCTGGTCCTTCCAGAAGCTGATTCTAGCTTCAGTAAATGGCAAAAGCTGTGTTTCTAGAGTGTTGGCATCTCTTGGTCACCATGAAACTTGAGTTGGGAGGGGGTTTAGGTATGCCACCTGCTGGGGAAACACCTGATATAAATGGTCAGTTGAAGCTCCTCTACTGTGGAGCTTGGGAAGGAATCTGGACATAGGCTCAGAGAGAGGAGTTTCCCAAGGAGCACCAGACCAGCTGTGGAATGGAAAGTGAGAAACAGGAGCTGTCCTGGAGGGGTGTGGGCACAGGCTGCTGTGGAGCTGGAGACCAGATGCATCCTTCTCTGAGCCTCACTTTTCCCGTCCATGAAAGACTTGTTTACTCCTTTTGAAGTTGGAGATATAATTACAGAAACAGAATTTTCAAACACTCTAGCAGCATACTATCCGTATAATGAAATGATATTCAAACATTTACTGATGCATTTATTCATACATTCTCCATGGTTAAGAACTAGAACTGTAAAGCCAGGCATCTTAGATTCAATCCCTGCCTCTGCCATTCAACAGCTGTGTGACCTCAACCTTAAAATGTGGATATTAACAGTACTTATCTTCTAGGGCTATTTTAGAATTGAATGAATTTATAAATGTAAAGTGCTTGTAACAGTAAGTGTGATAGCAGTTAACTGCCATTCCTCTGTCCACCTGCCTATCCGCTAATCCATTCATTGACACATCCATTCAACACTTGGAGTATTTTTAAAGTCAGTAAAACTGTTTAAAAATTACTCAGCCCACACTTTTCACTCATTTGAGCTGGCCCCTTACTCACAACGACTGTGGACTTGAACTATTCTGCATCTGTTTATTTATTTATTTTACTCCAGTTTATTTATTCAACCATTGTAATACAGCAAGAGACCAGGCTTGACCTTTCAAATGGCTGGGTGAAATGATGCACATTTAGCACATTAGAAATGATGTGTAGGGTCTCCTGATACCTGGAGCACCCTCTCCCCACCCCCCCACCCCCCACCCCCCACCCCCGTTCCACAGGTCAAAGAACAGAGGACATCCCCTTCTTCTGGCAGTGGATTTTTGTGGGTAAGTCCCACCTACTGGCTTTGATATTAGATACTTTTGATTTATTAACACTGACATAAGTACAATTCACTGTGTGCTCTTGCTGACCGGTGACACATGCCCACGCCTCCCTTTCCCCTAAATCAAAGGTGTGTCTGTGGGGTGATCACTTCTTCTGGCAGCACGTGTCTTGGACTCCAACTCTAGGCAGTCCTCAAAGAGACCATTACAGATGTCTTTCAAATCCATTCACATCACGGCTATGAGCTCTTCAGACTGAGTGACTGACTGTCCAAGTCCAAAGTATGTTAAGTCTAAAGTGCTGTATGAAGGCTGTGGATTTGATTCGTCTTAACCATGATATAGTGACCTAAATCTGCTGTCTGTGGGCATTTTGGGGGCACTGTGCTCTCTTGGAATAGCCACCGGCTTTGAAAAGTAGATGAAGCACAGATTTACATGAAAAGTGAGGGAAGTGCCAGCAAGACCTTTTTCTTTGAATGTCTAGCTGCCCTAATTCTTTATATCAAGAATAGCAGCCCTGAGGTCAGTCAGCCCTGGGTTCTGATTTCTTTTCTTTTCCTTTCTTTTCTTTCTCTCTCTCTCTCTCTCCTTAGTTTATTGTCAAGTTGGTTTCCATGTAACACCCAGTGCTCATCCCCACAAGTGCCCTCCTCCATGCCCATCTCCCCCCTTCTCCTCCCCCCCATCACTCCTCAGTTTGTTCTCAGCATTCAAGAGTCTCTCATGGTTTGCCTCCCTCCCTCTTCCCCCCCCCCAACTTCCCCCCTTCTTCTCTTCCATGGTCCTCTGTTAAGTTCCTTCTAATCCTCCTATACGTGCAAACATATGGTATTTGTCCTTCTCTGCCTGACGTATTTCGCTCAGCATGACACCCTCAAGGTCCATCCATGTTGCTACACATGGCCATTGTTTCTCATTGCCATGTAGTACTCCATTGTATAGATAAACCACATCTTCTTGATCCATTCATCCGTTGATGGACACTTAGGCTCTTTCCATGTTTTAGCTATTGTTGAGAGTGCTGCTATGAACGTTGGGGTCCATGTGCCCCTCTGCATCAGCACTCCTGTATCCCTTGGGTAAATTCCTAGCAGTGCTATTGCTGGGTCATAGGGAGGTTCTATTGTTAATTTTTTGAGGAACCTCCACACTCTTTTCCAGAGGGGCTGCACAGGTTTATATTCCCACCAACAGTGTAGGAGGGTGCCCATTTCTCCACAACCTTGCCAGCATCTAGAGTTCTCTGATTTGCTCATTTTAGCCACTCTGACCGGTGTGAGGAAAAACAAACAATCCAGTGAAGAAATGGGCAGAAGATATGAACAGACACTTCTCCAAAGAGGACATCCAGATGGCCAACAAACACATGAAACGATGCTCAGCATCCCTCCTCATCAGGGAAATACAAATCAAAACCTGGGTTCTGATTTTAGATCCGCCAGAACCCTGCGAGAATTACAGCAGATGGGCCTGTTTCCTCAGCTGTAAAAGGGGGCTGACCTCCCATGGAGGTTGTGGAAATTGAGGGGTGGACTGAATACATTGTGAATCTGCTGCCTAGTGCGGGGTATGGACCCAGCTATGCAGCCACACTCAGTAGTGTGGGACTTCCGGGGAAACAGGACACCAGAGCTGAAGCCAGGTATTAAAGGGCAGCACCCAAATTAACCAGACAAGGCCACCGTGGAATAATCAGTGCAAGAGGGAATCAGATGAGATGCCTGCTGTGGTGGCTGGAAAGGGAATCCTCTCTGAAGGTTGCCGAGATGTGCTTGGCCCCCTCAGCTAAGCGCAGGGACCCCCTTCACAAAAGACTGACACCTTCGGGCTGTTAGAGGACCGAGGGATCATCTGTCCCAAAGTGTCACAGCCAAGCAGTTGGGAATCTGGCAGTGGGCACGGATGGGTCAGTCAACAGAGGACTGCAAATCACACGAGTGATGAGCAGAGCAGGGCTCGGCAGCCGGAGTTTGCTGAGCTCAGCCCCCACGCTGCGGTCTCAGAGGACAACACACGATAAAATACACAGCACACAGAATGGTCCTTTAGAGATCTGTCGCTAGGAACATACAAGCCACCTTGTCAGAAGCCAAATCTACGCTGAGGAAGAACCGCACCTTCCCTTTTGTAATTTCTCTAGTTTCCCCTTCTCTGATCACAAACCTGAAATCTGCGTCCATTATAAAATGTATGAAAAACATGTATTTAAGGTAGAAAACAATTCTGCTTTCTACAAAAACTTCCACTCTTTTAGTGTATGTTTTCAGTTTTTTATATTGATTTAGACCTGCAAATAGAAGTGGAAATATATTTTACATGTTTTTTTTTAATATACTTGAGCTTTCATATACAGTCTCGTATCCTGATTTTTCCACTTCCCTCATAAGCCTTTCTCCAGAAACATTTTGTGTCAGTTATTCATCCTACGTACACAGAATAATTTAGTTAAATGTTCCTTTATATTTAAATGGAGGTTGCTTTGGTTTGCTGCCATTATAAAAATGGCTGTGATAAACATCTTTCTACATAAACCTTTGTCCCAATTTCTAATTATTTCCATAGTCTGATCCCTAGAAAGGGAATACATCACATAAAGGACATGAACAGTTTTAAAGTCCCTGATATATTTTAGTAAATTAAAAAAACTCACTTTTCATTCAACATTAAATTTTTTTCTTAACAGTTACTTTAGTAGAGAACAAGAGATGAGCAGGATTTGGGGTTTGAAGAGTGAGAAAGGGGATAAAGAACAGACTCCCAGCATTATAGGGCTAAGAAGAGTAGCCCCTAGAAAAATAAATCTGAAAAGAATGTGGGTGAGCTTTGGTGGAGGGAGGGAGGGAGAGAGTGAGCGTTTCTCTGTGAAAGCAGCTGGCATTTGTTTCACAGGAAAGGTGGGTCCCACAGGCAACCTGGCCTAACATGACAGATAGGTTTTCAAAAGAGGAGCCAAGAAGGGGACGGGGAGGAAGGGCAGTCCTGGCAAAGAGCTGGGATTGGGATTCTGGAAGCCACGTCTAGGGAGGTGAGGGCGGAAACCCTTAGTGTGGCATCCCTCCCACATCACTGGAGGCTCCCTGCCCATCCCTGGGAGCTCCAGCATTCCCTAACAGCAAGGGGTGCCCAGCACCGATGCTCTTTCCTGCCTCGGTGCCCGGCAGTGCCCCCAACCCCAGATAACCTATTGATCCTATGAGTCTTGGTACAAGTGTCTCTTCCTCCAGGCAGCCTTCCTAATCCACGTCTGGACTACCATTCACAGCCTGTCTGTAGCTTAGGTCAGGGGTTGGGTGGGGGTGGCCATCTTTGTTTTCCTCCTGAGTCCGGAGCCTGGCCTGGGGAGGCTCGGAGAGTGTGTTTTGAACCCTGGTAAGCGTAGCTGCTGAGCCAGAGATGATTCAGAAAGAAGGCTGAGAAATAACAGTGTCTGTGCTCATGAGTCAGGGGCAGGGGGTAAGAGAGGCAGACAGACCAGAGGAATACAGTGAACACTGTAAAGATGCTGTAACTCTTTAGATTCCTACTCTAGCTGCCGATCCCCAAATAGGCTGTAAAGCAAATCCCCAAGTGCCTGTTAAACAAACATGCAGATTCTCAGGACCCATTCCCACTCAGGAGGTCTGGGGTGTGGCCTGGGAAGCATGATAAGCCTCACAGGCGATTCTGCTGTGAGTGATCCTTTGACTAGTATTTGAGGCCTGCTGCTTCGTATTTTTAGGGCCCATGGGCATTTTTGAGTCTTCTTAGAAGTGTTTCCTAATCTATGTTCTGGGGGTGGGCACTGGTTCTGAGAAATACCAGTATGTGTTACAAAGGGTCCCATGATTAAAAGGTGATGATGGCAGTTGCCTTTCTTGTAGAGTCACAATGCACAGGATCGTAGTAAAGGCTCTGAAAAATCCCGATTTTCCAGTTAGCTTAGTTTAACTATGACGTTCCCAAGCCCTTCTGATCCAGACCTAGCATCCCACCACTGCAGTTGGGAGACCCTGGTTAGGAAACCCCACAGATTGGGCCCACTGAGGCTTCAGCCCAATGGGACCAGTGATTCCCTGCTCGTGTCACATCCTGCCCTTCCATGGCCAGGTGCTTCTGTTTATTCCCATGAGGGGCAAATAAACTTGACTCCTGGTACCAGGGCTGCCATCAGAGAGGGAAGGTACTTTGAAGTCACAGCTTTCAAAACCTTGAAGACAAGGTTTCATCAAACATGAGGAGCTGATAGCAGAGTAGAAACCCTGGGTTACACATTGAAAGGACAATCCACATGGACTTTTGACACCACCCGTGGCTGGCAGGAAGCACAGGGGAGACCTGCTTAGTGTCTGATGGTGGCTGCTGGTGTGTACAGTTCTGTTCCTGCTCAGTGACATGGTCTTCTCTGGTCTTCCTCTTGGCTTTATTTTCAAACTGCTTTAGATATTAGATATGAACGCCTTCTTAGTTCCCTGAACAGTCAGAGTAGCCGGCAACTACGGGGACCCATTAGAGGAAGAAGCCGGAGTGTGCTGAGGTTAGGGCAGGTGGTGTTTCCACACTTTGGCCACCAGGCGTGGCCACGATGCTCCTGCTCGGAGGGGGTGGACAGGGAAGGCCCTTTCAGGACTGTCCTCGAATATTCTAAATGCAGGTGGGTCATTCAGGTGAGCTCGTGCCTGAGGAGTGCCCCCTGGTGGAGCTGCCAGTCTGGGGAGATGTGTGGTCTCCCGTCCCCTGGCCCCTGAGACCACCAGCCACTGGGGTGGGTGGCGGCACACAGGCTCTTACTGGGGGGGCCAGACAACACACAGGCAGAGCTCGGGGGCCTGCCCGGCCTTCCCTGGCTCTAGGCACATCCCACCAGAGGGACAGGAGGAGGGACGGACCTCATTCCGTTTTCAACATGCTGATCCATAAGCCCACGTGACACAGGACCACCCTGTTTGTTCCGGTTCCATTGGTTATGGAATCTTCCTGTGTAACAGGCAGCAGCTATATGTTTGCTGTCCTTACAGGCACGGTTGGCACTGTCTGCGCTGTAGGTATGGGCAGTGGGTGTATCTCTGTTGTGTGTACACACATGTACACACAGCGGGTGTGACTGCTGCTGTCCAGCAAAAGAGACAAATACAATACAAGTTGGCTCCAAAAAAAAATCCTCTTAATTTCCCATTTTTAGTAAACCAGTGAGGAACACGGCTTCAAGTATAAGGGTTACAGTGGTACACTTTGTACCCAGGCTTTTAAAAGAACCCAGCATCACTCACCGATTATCCCTGTGTAGCCCTGACAGTAATCCTTGTCACAAGCATGAGTCACGAGAGTACGTAAACTCCTTTGGGGCAGAAAATCTTAAATTAGTGTAATAACTTACAAGGAGGTGGTGGCTAATTGTTTATTTTGACCTTTCAATCTAGGGAAGTGTCACCCCAACCAGGGGAGCCTCAAAATCCTTAGCTGTGCCTAGGGGTTGGCTCTCACACGGATCCGTACATCTCTCCCTCCGATGGATGAGAGGGTCTGCACCCACCTGTGGGGGCTGACGAGCGAGCCCTGCCGTGCTCCGGGCCTTCCGTCTGGGGCAGAGATCTGAGCAGTTCTCTGTGATGATGCCTGCATTGCAAACACACGGGCTCAGGGTGTGTCCGTCCCGCAAAGCCACCCAGGGGTCTCAGTTTTTTAAGTCTCAACCTGCTTTTGTCCGTTTGAGGTAGGTAGCTCGTTCCACAAATATTTGTGGAGGGCCTACCATGTGCCAGGCCTGTGCCAGGTGCTGGGACAGTAAGCAGGTGTGACTGGGTCCTCTTGACCATCCACTGCCTTCTCTGAGCCCTGGTGAAAGGGGCGGGGGGCGGGGAGTGAGCATATTTCTACTTTTTTAACATTGTCTTCAATATCTCACTTAAAAAAAAAAATTGAGTAGGGATTAAGGACATGGGCCTTTAGAATCTGACAGACCTGAGTCCAAAGTAAAAAATTTCATTTGTAAAGGGGCACCTGGGTGGCTCAGTCAGTTAAGTGTCCAACTTTTGATTTTCAGCTCAGGTCATGATCTCACGGTTTGTGAGTTTGAGTTCCACATCAGGCTCTATGTTGATACTGTGGAGCCTGCTTGGGATTCTCTCCCTCCCTCTCTCTCTGACTCTCCCCTGTTCTCTCTCTCTCTCAAAATAAATAAGTAAACATTAAAAAATTTCATTTGTAAAGCTGGGATAGTAATGTCTACTTTTTAGACCTTTGAGAAGGTAAATGAGCTAGTATACAGTAAGCACTGTCACAGTGCGTGGCCCGCCGCTCACTATTGTCATAAACTAGTATATCAGAACTCCATGGGTCAGAGTCTGGCTTGGAGCCAGACTGCCTGGGCCCACGCCCAGCTCCCCGACAGGCCAGCTGGGTGACCCTGGGCCTGTGTCTCCAGGTCTCTGTGTGGATGGTTCAGCACCTGCGTAACGAGGGATAATGGTCATATGTGCCTCTTCTGGAGGGTCACAAAGAATAAAGGAGTTACACACACAAAGGGCAGTGAACAGTGAGTAGGAAGGAGCAGCTCTAATTACATGTTAGCGTTTAGGCTCTGACTAGACTTACACCATCTTGGCATACCTAGCTCTTTTAGCAAACCAGTGTGCAAATCAAGAGATAGCTGATCAAACACAGGTAGTCACCATGTCTTATATCAATTCAATCTTCCACCGTCTGCCTACTGTCTTACACATCTTTGAGATCTGTGTTTGGGAGGGAGCAGTGCCTCGTGGAGAAAGCAGATGCTTTGCAGCCAGAGTGGGTGGGTTCGAGTTTAGGTTTTCTTGCCTCTGTGATCTTGAATGAGTCACTGACACTCTCAGAGCCTCACTGATCTCATCTGTGAATTGGTCATCATGGAAGTTAATGCTGACCTTTTCTCTGCTGAGTATCACAGGACCTTGAGAGAGAAAGTGCCTCTACTCTGCTCAGTGCTGGGCAGTTGGCTCACTGCTGATTATCACCGGGGAAAGACATAGTGTAAAGGTTAAACTTCAGAATTAGACTGCTTGGTTGGAATTCTGGTTTCAGCTAGTGGCTGTGGAGTCTTGATGGGTTCCTTAAGCAATCTGCCTCCAGCTTCCCCATCTGTAGCATGGGGGATGCTGACTGCACCCACTCCTGTGAGCCATACTGAGGATTAATGGAGGAGCTTAGCACTGGCCCATCCACAGAGAGTGCCCAATCAGCATTAGCTGTTCTTAGCATCATTACTGTCAGTCTGTGAACAGTGAGCTCCTTTAAGTCCTCTTTATAGTTTTAGTTCAGTAACTGCTTCCCTAAAGTCAGCTGAATTCAGGACCTGATGGAAGGAGTAGATGAAGAAAAACATTTAATTCTGGCCTAATTCTGAGATATCTTTGTGATATCTCAGAGACTCAGTCAGATCTTAGGGCCTGGGTGCACTCTGTTTCCATTATTGTCTGCTTTGGTTGTGGTAAGCTTCATGTCTGAGGAGTGGCTCCTGAGTTAGTCTGGAATCTTGCAGCAGACTGAAGTAGGTATGAGTCTCACCACTACGTTCTAACTGTGGGATCCTGCATATGTTACTGACCCTAACCAAGCCTCCATTTCCTCATATGTAAAATGGGACTACACGCACCTACTTCTCAGAGCTGCTGAGATGACTAGATATTATATACCTGAAAAAGCCTAGAGTGCAGTAAGTGATCAGTAAAGGTGGTGATGATCATTTTATTTTACTTTCCTTGAAGCTCCTAGTTCAACCTGACCCTACTTTGAATATTAGCTGGGTCTCTGAACTTTGATGCGTCAGTAATTATTTTCAGTGCCATATGTCTCTACCTCACAGACCTATCTCTGCCTTTGTAGGGCAGTGGCCATTGCTTCCGCTTGCTGTTTGCCTCAGTGGCGCCCTGGTGTGCCCAGCCCTGGGCCTGTGGGCTGACCCTGGGAGACGTTCTTTTTGTATTCCGCAGCCCACAGGTTTCCAGGGATGTCTGGTCAGAGGGTCATGGTGGCAGTGACAAAGCTTGCCACACTGTGCCCGAGCTGTAGATCACTGGTTTGAAGAGGACCATACGTATGGCTTCAGAGTCAGAGTTGTTCTGTGACACTGATTAACTTAGCCTCTCTGAACCTCAAGTTTCTTTATCGGTAAAATGAGGACAACAGAAGATCATGCTTGCAAATGGGTTCATGAGATGACAGTAGTGATGATGATGGGCCACATCAAATGGCATTGTGACTAAGAATCTTCAACATGGGCAGATGGTGAACGAAGTAAGTTATCAAATGCCCTAAAAGCATAAAAACTGGCCTTGATTTAAAGAAAAAAAAAGAGTAAAAGTAAACAACCCGATAAGGAGAAAAAGAATCCTTAATGAACCCTACCGTGAATTTACTTCATAGTGACATTTGTCATAGTGACACTATTTGTGTCACTATTTCTACCATGCTTTTAAAATAGTCTCACTTTACAAATATTAGATTTTCAATCTTAAAAAAAATGCTTTTGGTAATTTTAGGAAAGCATTAGCAATCACATTTTCTAATTGAAAAAAATGTAATCAGCTCTCTGATAAAACTGTGTTGTCTATTTATATCAATGGATTTCCAACCTTGGCTGCACAAAATAAATCATTTTGGGACATTTTACAAAATACCAATGCCTCCACCCTCCATAAATCATAATCTCTGAGGTGGGGTAGGGGGTGGGGAATGAGCTTTTTTTCCCCCCCCAAATTTTAGCTGGTATTTTTTAAATGAATATAATTTATTGTCAAATTGGCTTGTATACAACACCCAGTGGGGAATGAGCATTTTAAGAAGCTTCCCGGGTGATTCTCACAGCCAGGGTCCATTGGTTTGGATGGATTTTCAACCTAATCATAAACCTGATTTACATACTTTGTGACTGAGGGCTGTGGCCTCAATCCTGGCCACACGTTAGAATAACCAGGGAGCTCTTAAAAACTCTGATGCCCTGCCCCAGACCAATGACATCCCAGTCTCTGGGATAAGACTCGACTTCGGTACTTTTGAAAGCTCCCTCGGTGATTCAGTGTGCAGCCAGGGCCAAAAAACATGGAACTTAAGGATAGAGTAAAAAAAGAAAAAGAATGTGTTCAGTAATATCTTAGCACACACCTGCATTTTGTGGCAGAAGCAGTGACAATATTATGTAGTTCTGTGGTCAGTTCCTATTTATCTAGGAATGGCTTATCTGCTTGAAGGATAAGTGTTAGGGAGGCAAAGAAGGTAGCTAGCATTATTAAGCACCTACCATAAGCCAGGTATTTTGCCCACATATCCCATTTAATTCACACAGTACCCCAAAGTAGTAGGTGGTGTCATCCCCGTTTTATTAGGTGAGGAATTGAGGTTCAGTGAGGCTAACTCACTTACATCAAGTCACTGAGCTAGTAAATTTGGCTTCAAAATCTGGGCCCTAGGCCTCACTGCTTCTTCCAGGGTACAGGAGGAAAGGGTCTTTGTTTCTAACTACATGTTTTTTTTATTTTTTATTTTTTATTTCTGAGAGAGAGAGAGACAGGGTGAGCAGGGGAGGGTCAGAGAGGGAGGCAGACACAGAATCTGAAGCAGGCACCAGGCTCTGAGGTAGCTGTCAGCACAGATCCCTATGTGGGGCTCAAACCCACGAACCGTGGGATCATGACCTGAGCCAAAGTTGGACACTTAACCGACTGAGCCACCCAGGAGCCCCTCTGACTACATGTTAAAGCTAAATGGTGTGCTAGATTATGTAGTTTTGTTTGCATCCCCCTCTGCTGTCCTAGAGAGATGAGAGCTGGCTGGATTGCTTGTTCCGAAGGGATGATTTAGGTGTAAATTTATTTTTTATGTTAAAAAAGAAAACATGTATCCTAACAGCTATTTCATATTTGCTCTTCTTTTAATTTGCCAGCAGGTTCTGAAGTAGCACAGAATTGCTGAGTGCTTCTGGCTGGTTCTTTCCCAAGTGAAAGGCAAATGGTCAGAACCAGGATGTGTAACTAAATGAACTGAATGTTTACTGTGACTAAAAGGAAAGGGTAAACAGTTTTCAACCAAGTAACTTTGAAGATGAGTAAAAAATAAAAAGCTAAACAGATTTAGGATGAACACGCCCACCAATTATTTGACCTTCTCTCGCGTGATTCCTATTCTCTGACAATCCTAGTGTTTCCAAATAGATAAGACACAGCCCACACAGTCTGCAATCCCTTCCGGCAGGTCTGTCTGTCATTAGTGACAGGCAGGGGCCCCCTCACAGTCCCCTCTGAAAGCCAGGTCGGGTGGGGTTTCTGGCTTCTCTAGGAATGTGTCCCAGACACAAATCCGTGACCCACTCACTGTCCGAACATGCAGAATTGCAGGGCCTTTAAGTAGCAAATTACTTAGGCTAAGTGCTAACAGCAGTTCCAAAAGGAAAAAAAAATCCTGAGCAACTATTGCTAGATTTATAGGCTTTTACTTTTCAATTTTACATAAAAGTCCTGATTTACAGAACCCAGGATTTGTACAATTAGAAAAGATGGCTTATTACGTAGATGTAATTTTCAACCTAGTCAATGGTGACAATGATAAAAGGTCCCACTTACTGAATATTCTTATGGGGTTCTGCGTCAGAAGTTCTTACATTTAAAAAGTCCTCATTAGGTTTTATGGGCCCCATTTTGCAAGTGAGAGATGTGTTTCTGAGAACTTAAGTGCCTTGTCACACAGCTACTAGGTGGCGGCCCTGGGGCCCAAGGATACAGCCCTCTAAAACAAGATTGGGTGTTCCCAGAAAGTGTGTCCTGAAGGGCGATGGGTTGTGATCTTTTCACTCAGAACCTCTTTGAGTGTGTCTGTTGGTCTCTCTCCTTCTACGAAGAAGCACTGCTGGGATTTGGGCTGAGAAAGCCTGGCTGAAGCCTCGCTTGATCCTTGGTCCCTGCCTTTCACCTACTGGGCTCTGCAGATACATCCCATGGCCTCTGGTCATCACACAAAAGCATGCTCACTGTTACCTCAGCACCTTCACCGTCTCCATCCACTGCACCTGCTCACTCTCCCAGGGGTCCACCCGGATCCAGTCGGATGTCTGCAGGGCCAGTCGGACCATTGCCACCCGGTGGTGGGCAGCCGCGAGGTCTTTCTTTCTGTAGTTGTCGTTGACGGGAGAGATGATGCCCCCGATCACCTTGTACATTCCTAGGCAAGGGAGAACAGTGACGTTGTATGTACCAACACGGACTCCCCCGTGGCCTGAAATCAGGCAGGTGCAAAACTCTCTGTGTCTCATCCTGAGTGGGAGCAGACTCCGGCATTCTGTCCCGTGGGCCAGCTCCCTCAGGCAAGGATATAGGCTGCCTCAGGGGCCAAGTGCTTCTCTAGAGTCCTCTAGAGCCCAGAGTAATATTTCCTCTGAGAGCAAGGCTGTAAGGGTGTGGCCAGATGTGGCTTCCGGATAGCAGTGTGGACAGTTAGGGTCAGAATATGTTGGAGGAACATCACAACTTCCTCCCATGGAGGACGCAGCAGAGGTGCGTATGGGACAATAGTTATGTGTAGTTTTTTAAAGCCCCAGTTGGGGGTCTTGTGGATCAAAGATGATGGGATGGAATGGAGCACGAATCAGGCAGGTGGGAGGTGGGAAGTGGATGGGAAATGGTGGGTCTACTTTGAGAAAGACATGGGTTGTAGGACTGGAGAAAGGAACACTTAAGTTTAGAGCCATAGTGAGACTGCAGAAGCTGGAGTCTTTCCAGCATGGAAAACCTCTGGATAGGACACAAAGGGCCTGGAGTGGGGGCTCTGGCTTCCATCACTTTACTAGTGCACCCTAGGCAATGACCAGCCTATCTGGAAAAAATAAAATACCTAGCCATTTAAACTTCAGTTTTCCTGAATGTAAAATGGGACCACACCTGTTTGGCAGGATCTTGTAGTAAGGCTAGACATTAGGTAATGCTTATGCAGTGGGATGATACTTTGTTTTAGTATGTGATATATTTTTAAAAACTATTATGGAACATAACATGCATATAAAAGAACATGGAACACATATGGCTTGACAGAGTTATAAAGTGTATCCTGTGTTCATCATCGCCTAGGTTAAGATACAGCACTTCTGGCACAACAGATGTTCCCTACCACAAGCCCCACTGCGACGGAAGTTCATCACTATTCCTACTTTTATACTATTAAGTTTCTTTCCTTGATAGCTTTACCATGTAGTTATGCAGCCTTAAAGAACAGAGCTTCTTCATTTAGCTTCTGAAACTTTTATAAATGGAATCATACTTTTATAAATGGAATATATTCTTTTGTTAAGCTTTTTTCACTTTATGTAAAGAAAATTCATGTAATCCAACCAGTTTTATTGCTGCATAACCTTCCATTGCAAGATTATATACTAAATAATTGATCTCTTTTACTTTGATGGACTTGGTGTGAGTCTGGCTTTGGACGGTTACAAACGCTACTCAGGACATTCTTCCACAAGGCTCCCTACGCACATGAGCACACATTCTTAGGACACACACCCTAACAGTGGACCTGCTGAGTCATACGGTAGGTGTAGGTATGTCTGCAGCTTTACTAGATAATGCCAGAATGTTTTCCAAAGAGGCTGTAGCTATTGACCCTCCAACCAGCCGTGCAGGAGCTCCATGCTATGCCACCCAAGGTCACTGTCAGGATTTTCCCAGTCTGATGGATGTGGTTATATCTCATTGTTCTTTTAAAGCCCATGTTTCTGCTTACTAATGAGGCTGAGCATTTATTCATATATATTATTAAACATTCAAGCTTATTTTGTGAAGTGTTCAAACCTTTTGGCCATATTTTGGGTTGTCTGCTTTTTTATCATTGATTTGTGGAGTTCTTTATATATTCCAAATACTAGCCTTTTTGGGTTGGTTATATGAGTCATAAATACCCTCTTGTTTTATAGCTTGTCTTACTGTTCTTTTTTTATGGTATCCTTTGAAAATAAAAAAAACCCCAAAAGTTCTTAAGTTGAACGTAGTTGGGTTATTAGCTTTTCCTGTTATGGCTAGTGCATTTTGTGTTACGAAGACATTTTCCTGCATTATCTCATAAAAGGTTTACAGTTTTGTTTTTCACATTGGGTCTTGGTGTGTGATGTGAATCCTACTAAGTTATTTTTCATTTGAGTAGTCAATTATTCTAGCAATGTTTACCAAGAAGACCCTGTCCACCCTGCTGCTGTGCATTGCCACCCATGTCGATTATTAAGTGTCCACTGGTGTGAGGGCATGCTTCTGTTCTATTACTCTATTTCCTGTCCCTGTACAACATCACACTGCTTTGCTTCGTATGGCTTTATTATACATCTTGATATCTAGTTCTTCTGCCCACCTGGTTCTTCTTCAAGAATGTCGTAGTGATTTGTGACTTTTTGTATTTTCCATATAAGTTTTAGAACGAGCTTGGCAAGTTACAAAAATGAAACACCTCTTCTTGCCCCTGACCCACCCCGAAAAAACCCTGCTGAAAATTTGATAGGAATTGAACTGAATTTATATTCAATTTTGGGAGAATTCATGTCTTTACAAGTTTTTAGCCTTCCAATCCATAAGCATGGTATATCTTTCCATTCATTTGGATCTCCTTAAATATCCCTAAATAAAGTTTTACAGTTTTTCTTAAACAACCCAGTGAAGAAATGGGCAGAAGATATGAACAGACACTTCTCCAAAGAGGACATCCAGATGGCCAACAGACACATGAAACAATGCTCAGCTTTTCTCCTCATCAGGGAAATACAAATCAAAACCACACTGAGATACCACCTCACGCCAGTCAGAGTGGCTAAAGTGAGCAAATCAGAGAACTCTAGATGCTGGCGAGGATGTGGAGAAACGGGCACCCTCCTACACTGTTAGTGGGAATGTAAACTGGTACAGCCCCTCTGGAAAACAGTGTGGAGGTTCCTCAGGAAACTAACAGTAGAACTCCTCTATGATCCCGCAATAGCACTGCTAGGAATTTACCCAAGGGATACAGAAATGCTGAGGCATAGGAGCACATGTACCCCAAAGTTCATAGCAGCACTCTCCACAATAGCTAAAACATGGAAAGAGCCTAAGTGTCCATCAACGGACAAATGGATCAAGAAGATGTGGTTTATCTATACCATGGAATACTACATGGCAATGAGAAACAACGAAATCTGGCCATGTGTAGCAACATGGATGGAACTTGAAGGTGTTACGCTGAGCGAAATAAGTCAGGCAGAAAAGGACAAATATCATATGTTTGCACGTATAGGAGGATTAGGAGGAACTTAACTGAGGACCATGGGGGAGAAGAAGGGCGGAAATGGTGGGGGAAAGGGAGAGAGGCAAACCATGAGAGACTCTTGAATGCTGACACGAACTGAGGACTGATGGATTTTGGGGGGAGGGAGGATGGGCATGGAGGAGGGCACTAGTGGGGATGAGCACTGGGTGTTAGGTGGAAACAAATTTGATAATAAACTATTTGTAAAAAAAAGTTTTACAGTTTTTCTTGTAGAGCACTCAAACATCTTTTGTAAAGTTTATTCCTAGACCCTTGATTTGTTGGATGCCACTGTCAATGGCATTTACAAAATACTTTTTATTCCATTTGTTGCCAATCTATAGAAATATAATTGATTTAGGCATCTTGAATGCATATCCAGTAACCTTTCTAAGCTTTCTTATTAATTCTAATCATTTATCTGTATAGTCTTTTGAATCTTCCATGTCCAAAATATACCATCTGAAAAATATGGACGAATTTGCTGCACTTCCAATCCCTCCACCTTTGATGTATTTTTCTGGTTGTGCCATTGAAGACCACTAGCATGATGGATGCCAAATAGAGGTGGCGTTACCGGGCCTCCTTGCCTTTTTGCCAATATCAGAGGCAAACTTTTGACTTCTGGTATTATATCTGATGTCTGCTGCAAGTTTTCCATAGATTTCCTTTTTCAGTTGGGGCAGAGACAATGCCATGTGTTCATTAAAACTCTTTCCCACCTCCCCCTTCTTTCTGAGCACATAGGAAGGTAATATATATGTTCTTCTTAAAATTAGGCTGGGTTTATGTGATCTCACTGAGTTATAGTCAATGGGATGTGGGTGGAAGTGATGTACGCCCCATCTAGACTTGGCCATAAAAACTCCTGTAGACTCTCCAGTTCTCTCACAGTGAATCTGAAAGCCATAAGGAAGGAGGTAAAGACATGGGTGGGAACTGCTGGGCCCCCTGAGACACGGCTGAGCAGGGAACCACTCTGGAGCTCTTCAGGGTCGACATGGGGTTTATCTGATGGGAGAGGAATGTTATTTAATGTGGCAAGCTCTTGAAATGATCCTGGCCTATCCTGACAAATATGTATATGTCACTTTAAGAGACATTCAAGCTATTCCTAGTTTAAGAGTTTAAGGAGAGGATGGTCATCTTTTGACTTCCAGAACAGGTTCCTAAAACTCATTTTGGAGGAACACTTGTGAAGGTTAAAGCTTTCATTTGTAAGAATCAGGCTTTGTTGAGAAAGATTTATCTAAGTTTTAAAAGTTACCCTAAAAAAAAAAATAATCAGAGTCCAGGGAGTCAGAGCACACAGCTTTACTAAAATCCGTGGAGTGGTAAGAAGAGAATATGAAAATGGAAAGGAAAAGCCCCCTCTGGGCTGAGGGTGGAGTGGGGTGGGTGGCAGATTGAGCCTCAGGCATAGGGAAGAACCTGGTAGGAAAGGTTTGTGGTGACCAAGAGTTTAGACCAAAATCGAGGCCAGCTCCCTGCACCCCCTTACCTTCAGAGATAAAGCCTTCTGTGTGTTGGGTGGGGGAGGGCATAGTTAAGAAGCCTAGTTAGTTTTGGAAACTGCAAAGCAAGCAGATGGGCATTTTGCTTCCCACTTGGACTTGTAGGAGACCATTGTGCTCTGTGCCAGTACAGTAGCCTGGCATCAGTGCAGTGGAACTGGTAGTGTGGCATGTACAGGCTGGGAGGGCTTCAGGAAGTATCCCCTCCTCTGCATTCCAGGTCCTCCTCAGCTGCACAGGGCATGGCCGAGATCCATAAAAGTTCCCAAGGCTCTTTGAGAAGAGGAGTGGAAGGGGCTGAGAATGAGCAGCCAGCTGGGATAATTCTGGGAGGTGGGTAGGGGATACAGGGTGTGCAGCCCAAAGCCAAGGACCATGGCGTTGTTAGTACCAGGAAGGGCCCAGGCACGGGCCCACACAGCAGCGGTAGTGCCTTAGCCAAGAGAAGCCGAGGAGGCTTCAGTAGTGGAGGCAGAGAGGATAGAGGTAGAGGGCACACCTCATGGCTGGAGGGTATTCAGGGCCAGATGCCCCTTTTCAGATGCCAGGATGATAAAGCCACCCAAGATGCTCACTTCCCTCTTGGGGAAGTAGGCAGCAAAAGACTAACTTGATCAAAAGTTGACTAGAATAAACTTAAATTTAAATTTATAAATAAATTTAATAATAATAAACTTATTTATAAATTTAAATAAGTTAAATAAATAAATTTAAATTAATTTATGATTTAATTTAAATTTAAAATTTAATTTAATTTAAAATTTAAAACTAGAAGGGACGCCTGGGTGGCTCAGTTAGTTAAGTGTCTGAGTTCAGCTCAGGTCATGATCTCACAGCTTGTGAGTTTGAGCCCCGTGTCAGGCTCTGTGCTGACAGCTCAGAGCCTGGAGCCTGTTTCAAATTCTGTGTCTCCCTCTCTCTCTCCCCCTCTCCCGGTCATGCTCTGTCTCTCTTTGTCTCAAAAATAAATGAACATTAAAAAATAAAAAATAAATAAAATTACAAAACCGTTACCTTGACGTGGCAAATTTTTTCACCATTCATGGAAATGGTGACTTCAGAGCAAGATGAGTGCTACAGAAAGCAAAATAACCTCTATCCCTGCGTATCTGAGTTCCACGTGATACACAGAGTATGTTAGTTCTTTTTCTTTCCACTTTAAAAAAAGTGGGGGCTGGTTTAAAAAAAGCGGAAGCTAACTTCTGTTGAGTGCCGGCTTGCTTGGGAAATTTACATACATTTAACCTTCACATTAATCTGTTTTACTGGAGGAAATGGGGTGGGCGGCTCTGCTAGGCATCTTGGGTACTCTGGTGTCACCTTTGATGGTTTAGCTCGTCTTAACGGGGCAGGTGGTACAGAGGGCAAGCAATGCTGTTATAGGACCCAGGAGAGGAGAGTCAGTAAAAATAACAATGGGGGCTAAAACTCCTTCTGGCCCTCCAAATGGTCATGAGCTCAAGCCTCTTCCCTTTCCCACAATCCCACAGTCCCAGCGTTGCCTCTCACGTGACCCGCTTTCCCCCTCGGGAAGATGCAGGTACTTCTCTGGCGGTCCCATGGCCACCCAGACATACCTCCATTACAGCCTTTGTAAAGTAAAGATCTATTTGTCTTTTCCATGAGATTGAGCGCTCTCTAAGGACATGAATGTGACTTTTAATTCCGGGTACCATGACTAGTACATCTCTTAGTGTAGGAAGCTATACTGTCTTTTCCTTGGGGTTACCGCAGCAATACATGGCTGTGAGTTTAACATGGTGGATAGAATTCTTTATCTCCACCCCTATTCTAACAAAATGGCAATGAAGGAACAGAATACGTATGAATTCACAAGGGCCAAAAGAGTGGGAAACGAGACAACAATGCATGGGAAGGGTCAACAGAATGTTAGAAGCTGGAGAGCTGAAGCACAATGGTAACAGAGCAAGCAGAGTCTGCAGGAGGCTAAGGGGGTAAGAGGCAAGGTGCCCTGTGTGGCAGCAGCTGGGAGGGGCTCGGGAACTGGAGAAGAGGGTGCCAGAGGGCCTGGACACAGGAGGAGTCGTTCAGGGTTTGCCTAAGGAGCCCTTAGATCCAATCACCTGCCTGTTCTCCCATCCTGGCAGAAGGTCACATGTCTGCTTTCTGCTGAGGTTGGGCCAGAGAGACCCTGGACTCCCAGACACAGGCACAGGAGAGAGGAAGAAGGACCATCCTTAAGACAGGAGGATAAAGTTTGGCTCCCAGGACGCCAGGCTAGAGATGTCTCTCTGGGGAACAGTCCCACCCAGAAGAAGACACCTACAGATCCTCATGTCTAGGGGTCTCGTACATAGGGCCTGATCGTATGGCTGCAGGGTCTGTCAGCTTCACCCATATCCTCAGACCTTGCAGCCAGCATGGAGGGCCTCATCTGCAAATATGATTGGACACTACTCTGAAGGAGAGGAAGTGCACACACTGACACACCTGACAAGCCATTGTAAAACTTCAGACAGTCATGTGGAAGGGGAAGATTCCAGATGTTTCCAGAGAGAAAACCAGAGGTTGAACACACAGGACTGGGACTCAGGGTAGAACTGCATTTCTCAACAGTGATTCTGGGATCCAGAAGACAGTGGAGCAAAGCCTTCATAGCGTTAAAGGAAAATTACTTCCAACCTGGAATGCTATAGTCAGCCAAACAAACAATTGGAATAGGGGTCAGCAAACCTCCTTTTAAGGGACAGATAGCGAATACTTCAGGCTTTGTGAGCCACACTCAACCTTCGTTGCGTATTTCTTTTTTGTTGTTGTTGTTAAACAACCCTTTAAAAATATAAGAAAAAAACCCCAATAAAAACAAACCATCCTAGCTCACAGTTGACCCATGGGCTCTCGTTTACTGGCCTGTGAACGGGAGTATAGAATAAAGTTGTGTACGTATACGCAAGGTCTCAGAAAATTGATCTGCTGTAGATCCCTTCTCAGAAAGAGGTTGGAGGATGCACTCCACAAGAGTAAACCAAAAGAAGCAGAAGGCACAGAATCCAAGAAACAAGGGTTCCATACCAGGAGACAAGCAGAGGGAACCCCTGGGGAAACAGTGAAGGGAAATGCCACATGAACGACAGCATGGAGAGCTAGCTGTCCACACAGGAGCCAGAGGCCTCCATGAAGAGTAGGAGTCTATTTATATTAAGCCGAGTTTTGAAGATCTTTTGGAAAATTTGGGCCTGAATTAGTTAATGATAGGTATACAGAACATAAGGAAACACATAAATGAAACGATTTTTAACTCCAGGAAGAACCAAGAGGCAGTTATATGAGAGGCAACGCAATCATAGTTGTACTACGTGGCTTTGTTGATGCCATTTGCAGACATAAGTGGGAGCAATATTACTTTAACCCAAGGTTGCGAGCTAATCGATTTGGGAGCATGTGCTAGAGGTGAAGTGTGAGGGCAGAGGTGTGAAAGAGCTCAATCTTCATTTGTCAGGACTGGAAGCAAACAGATAATATCTAACTCTGAAAAATCAAGAAACACAGTGTAAGCACATGTACCCCAATGTTCATAGCAGCACTCTCCACAATAGCTAAAACATGGAAAGAGCCTAAGTGTCCATCAACAGATGAATGGATCAAGAAGATGTGGTTTATCTATACCATGGAATACTACATGGCAATGAGAAACAATGAAATCTGGCCATGTGTAG